>NC_134702.1:5832500-5915000 GCF_043290135.1 Rhipicephalus microplus | reverse complement strand
CGTAGCCTATTCACTTGAGCGCGCTCGCTCACGTCAAGCAGTGTTCTTACTTTTATTCTTCGAGCACCTTAATTATGGTCACTTATCATCATCAGCAGCGAAATGATTAAAGCAACTAGCACGCTTCGCGTAACGCCGGCAAAACCACGAACAAAATAGAGAAATAGGAAGCAAGCGCCAAATGAAAAGAGAACGAAAGGGAAAGTATAATAATAATAGCTGCTGTTTTACATCACAAAATAAAGATATGATCATGAGAGTCGTCGCAGCGGAGAACTCCGGCAGTTTATACCATCTGGTGTTCTTCAACCTGCACTGACATAGCACACTGGCCTCTTCGCCTCCATCGAAATGCCGTCGCCAGAATCGAACCTGCAACCTTCGGTTAGCAGCCGAGCACCATGGCTCCACCACAAAAGGGGAAAATGGGAAGAGAAAGAGCAAGAAAGGAAGCAGCAAATAAACTGAGAAAAAACAGCGAAACCCGGAAAAGGCGAAAAATAAATACAGGAGGAAAAAATTCGCAGCGTATCCACTGAGTGAATGAGGATGAGTTGGTTGAAGCGTCCATCCGTCCGTCCAACTATCGGTCTGTCTGTCCATCCGTATGTCAGACAGACAGACGGACCGGCAGACAGGTACGGTCATGTACCAAGATATACAAGGGATGCACAGACCCGCTGTGATTCACCCCTTAAACGAGTAAACAGAATTGAAACAATGACGGCTGACCAGCTCCGTACTTCTTTCATGCTAGGCAACCATAGTGCAAGGCTTTTTTATTTGTTGATTTATTTACGAGATACCTGCGTCGCCTCGAGGGCATTATCGCAGATAAGACAGCTTTTGTGCCATGTTGGTACATGTTTTACAGTAATAACACGATAAGCGACAAAAGTATACAAAACAAGAGAGAGAGAGAGAATGAAATGAGGGAAAGGCAGGGAGGTTAACCAGAAAATGGAGCATCCGGTTGGCTACCCTGCACTAGGGGAAGGGGGAATGGGGAAGAAAGATGGGAAAGAAAGCGAAGAGGGAAATGGACGCGCGCAAAAAAAAAGGGGGGGGGGGCTGAGGTGTTATAGTCTATACAATAGGCCACTGCCACGCAAAAAGTGCAGTAAGGTCTTCACTGATTTTCTGTGAGCACACAAATCATGTCGCCTTTCAAGCACTGATTGTTTAGACAAAGGTCTGTCGTCAAGGCGAGCTAACGCAGCAGCTAGTTGCCGTCTTTGCACGCTGTAACGAGGGCAGTGACAGAGAACGTGCTCTATAGTTTCATCGCTGCCGCAATGACCGCAAGCAGCACTGTCTTCCCTGCCGATTCGGAAGGCGAAAGATTTGGTGAAGGCGACACCAAGCCATAGTCGGCAAAGCACCGTTGTCTCGAGTCGAGAGAGTCCAGACGGAGGCCGGAGTCGGCGAGACGTGTCCAGTCTATGCAGTCACGTGTGCCGTAAGCACTCGGCGTTCCACAGGGATTTTAATTCTGCATTAGCGATTTTTCGGATTGTAATTGCAGCATCAGTCCTTGAAAATGGTATAGATTTTTCTTCACCATCTTCGTGTGCTGATCGAGCAGCTGCATCGGCACGTTCGTTGCCCAATATGCCGCAGTGACTTGGAAGCCACTGAACGTGATTCTGTGTCCTTCGTCGAAGAGGTGGTGAAGCAGCTCTCTAATTTCCAGCTCTAGTTGTTCATGAGGTCCCGGGCGTAAGCGAATATCAAACACTGTAGTGCTGCCTTATAGTCCATAAACACGCTCCATTTCTTGGCTTCTTGGTGCTTAATGACTTTAACTGCGCTACGTAGAGCAGCAAGTTCCGCAGCTGTCGATGATGTCTGGTCGGATAACCGAAACTTCACCATTGTCGCTGTTGCAGGAAAGATCACCGACCCTGCAGACCCATCCACTTCAGTTGAAGCGTCAGTATTTAGATGAGTATGCCCACTGTACTTCTCATATAACAAGAGAAGAGAAAGCTCCTTTAGCACTGGAGACGAAAGCCGGGCTTTTGAGCCTATGCCTGGAACCGTGAGTTCAACATGTGCATAAGTCATACTCCATGGGGGAGTTGAAATTCTGGATGGAGTTGTATATCCCGTAGGAATGCGTGTGCGATATGACAAGAGTGTGGCGAAATGAGGCACGAGGTCGGTCTTCTGGCAGTGAAGCTAGATGATGCGCAGGGGCGCGAGTAAGATGCCTCACGTGTGCTCTGAGCACTTCCATTATGATATGCGTCTTGAGCGGGTAGTCATTAGCGATCTCTATTGTCTCAGCTGTTGATGAACATCGCGGTAGCCCCAGACAAACTCGCAGAGCCATAGCCTGGATGCTTTCGAGAGTCCGAATGCTGGTTCTACAGGTATTGGTCAACACAGGCAAACTGTAGCGCAAATAGCCAAGAAAAAGCGTCTTGTACAAGTGAATCATTGCATGTACTGAAGTCCCCCAGGTTTTTCCTCCAAGACACTTGAATAAGTTAGCGATTTCTGTCAGCCTCTTCATCAAGTGGGCCACATGTGGGCCCCAGCAGAGGTCTCTATCAATGAATTCGCCTAGAAATCTGTGCGTCCTGACATATGGTATGACTTGGCCGTCGATAGATATAGTGTATCGTCTCATTGGCTTTCAACTAAAAGCAATCAATGCGCATTTCGCTGGCGAGATTTTCAGACCCTGTTCCTTGAGGTGCACTGATACCAACGTCACAGCTTTCTGAAGTCTTGCGCGCACCTGAGGTCTTGTCAAGCGAGATGCCCAGACGCAGATGTCGTCAGCGTACATGAATAACTTGACCACACTTGGTAGTCGTTCTACAAGACCAATGAGAACGAGGTTGAAGAGGGTTGGACTCCAGACGCCACCTTGCGGAACTCCACGATGCGTTGGGTGTTGGGAGGTTGGACCATCTGCAGTGTTCACAAATAAGGTACGCCCTTGTAAATAACTGCGTGTCCAACAATACAGTTGTCCGCCTAGGCCCACTGACTCAATGGCTTCGAGGATGGCGTCATGAAGAACGTTGTCGTATGCTCCTTTTACGTCAAGGAACATGGCAGCAGATAGTCGTTTACATGCCTTTTGATGCTGGACATATGTGACGAGATCTATAACATTGTCGATCGAACATCGGTGACGGCGAAAACCAGCCATGGCGTTCGGATATATGTCATAGTATTCCAGGTACCATTCAAGCCTGGCCAAGATCATTCTCTCCATTACCTTTCCTACGCAATTTGAAAGTGCGATTGGTCGGTAAGAGGTAATGTCCAGGGGAGATTTGCCAGGCTTAAGAATCGGTACCAAGCGGTTAATCTTCTAATCTTGCAGAACGACACCAGCTTGCCAGGAATCATTAAGTTGTTAAGGAGTGCTTCTCGTGCCCGTTTACCAAGGTGGAACAGCATCCTGTATGAGATGTCATCCGGGCCAGTCGACGGCGACTTATTACATAAAACGAGCGCTGCATCGAGCTCCTGTGATGTAAACGACAGATCCATGCGCGGGTCCCATGAGTGAGGAACATGATTCAATGCATATAGGCTTGTTTAGAAAATTGAAATTGCTCCAGCCACAGTTCAAATAGAGTCCGACGTTTCGAGACCGACTCGGTCCCTTCCTCAGGGGGTGACTGTCTTGGTCATGGAAGTGTCGTCGCGTCGTGTTCTCTCACCACGGCTCCGGCTTTCCCTTTCCACCACGTTTCGGAGACCGTGAACGTACACGGTCTCGCTCGCTTGCTACCGCGGCCGAAAGACCGACCTCCGAGGGAGCTCTTGCAAGAGGCTCTTGCTCGAGTCTTGGCACATTCAGCATACGCCTGCCAACGTGAACCGCTCGCTGGGAACAATCCCTTCGGTGTACGTTCACGGTCTCCGAAACGTGGTGGAAAGGGAAAGCCGGAGCCGTGGTGAGAGAACACGACGCGACGACACTTCCATGACCAAGACAGTCACCCCCTGAGGAAGGGACCGAGTCGGTCTCGAAACGTCGGACTCTATTTGAACTGTGGTTGGAGCAATTTCAATTTTCTAAACTTTTCCACCCAGCCAGACAGATTGCTGTCAAAATGTTTACGTTTAAATATAGGCTTGTGTACGCTGTCTGGCCCACGGTCATAGCGCAGAAATCTTCTGCTACCTCCATTTCGTGCCGGCGATGAAAAAGTGCAAGAGCTTTGAAGGGAAAGGGCTGCTCTGGAACAGAACGTAGGCCTCGCACGATTCTCCATATCTGAGACAGTGGTTTATGAGGATCTAGCGACGTACAAAGTTTCCTCCATCGTTGGGTGTCTAATTTGTCGAGGCACCGTTGTATCTTCTTTTGGATGCGCCGGGCTGTTCGTAGATCGTCAGTGGAATTGGTGCGTCGGTATCGTTTTTCGGCACGACGGCGGATCGCACGAAGTCGCTCCAGCTCGAGGTCAAACTCAGAGTACTTCGAAGAGCATATTATTTTGCGCATAGCCGCATGTGCAGTTTCCTTAATAGCTTGCTGAAGGCCATTGGACAGGCGTTCTTCACAAGCATCCTCAAAACAAGGTTATCATCAAGGTTAACACGGCGAAAAAGACAATGGGCTAACATTTTCAACGGTAACAGACAACTCAAACACGGCAAGGGCTTAAACAACACTTCATTTATTAAATATTGATTGCTGGGCGACCTTTTGAAAACAACGGCACAAGAGAGAAAAAAGCGACAACGTATATTCCGTAGGCCTAGTATATGTGTTACACAGTGCCTAACAGGCCTGTAAGAAATTTCAAATAAACAAATAAACACCTATTATTACAAATGAAGCAGGCATCTTACGATTCCTCCAGCTATTTGATGCTAAAGGATGCTGGCGCCATTCAGAACAGCAGGGCGCCTGTAATCGTAGCATGCGTTCTTTGTGCAGCCGATATGGGTGTCGCGTAGCCTTCGGAAACATCGCGAGAACTCGAAATCGGTTATCTGCATCGATAATGACCTAATGACATGATAATGGCATCGAAGTAACTAGAAGAATAAGAATGGGGTGGAGCACATTTGGCAAGCACTCTCACATTATGACAGGTAGATTGCCACTATCCCTCAAGAGAAAGGTATATAACAGCATTATCTTGCCGGTACTTAGCTACGGAGCAGAAACCTGGAGACTTACAAAGAGGGTTCAGCTTAAATCGAGGACGACGCAGCGAGCAATGGAAAGAAAAATGGTAGGTGTAAGAGACAAGAAGAGAGCAGAGTGGATTAGGGAACAGACGGGGGTTAAGGATATCATAGTTGAAATCAAGAAGAGGAAATGTACATGGGCCGGGCATGTAGTGCGTAGACAGGATAACCGCTGGTCATTAAGGGTAACTGACTGGATTCCCAGAGAAGGGAAGCGGGTTAGGGGGAGACAGAAGGTTAGGTGGGCAGATGAGATTAAGAAGTTTGCGGGTATAAATTGGCAGCAGCAAGCACAGGACCGGGTTAACTGGCGGAACAAGGGAGAGAGAGGCCTTTGTCCTGCAGTGGACGTAGTCAGGCTGATAATGATGATGATGAATGACATTAAACGACTGTCTCATAACTTCTGTAAGACACGTAAGGCGAACACGGGGGAAGCTCTACTTTCCACTGAGATTTTAATAATGGCAACACCAACCTTGGCCACCAGCAAGACTAGACAACAACAACAAAAAGAACTATCGAAAAAAAAGCGTGCAGCACCCTATCTTGCGGGTATATATACACGCGTCAAGAGCGCAAGCAAGCGTGTTTTACACATATGGCTTATAATTATGGTTCCGTGTTTTCAGATAATTCCGAAAAAGTCCCATAAACACCCACTGGTAAAATGTAAAACTTTAACGCTTTAATGTTGCATCTCGAGTATCATGCTACAGCGATAGCTTTGTTGGTTTGAAATTGGAGTCATCGATCACTTATTCCATTAGGTATTTTGCTTCTGGAACTAACACTCTACTTGTCATGCCTTGGTAATACCACTTCGTCTCCAATTGCAGCAGTCAATGACTTCCTAATCACAGAACATCATCCCATTTTTACTAACCTTGCCAGAAATGTGCCTCAATGCAACAAAAGTTATTTAACTTCGACAGTGATAACTTTGTTAATGCGATAAGCGGGGTAGATTGGTCATCAGTGTGCGCCCAGTGTGACCCTGAAATGGCTCGAGATGATTGCCGCTCTCCATTTCTGAAAGCCATGTAGTCGTACACTTTAACTGTTAAATGAAAAAAAAAAAAACGCTAGGCCTGCGCGGTAGGCGTAGCAAAGTCACAGCGAAAGCTATAGAAGAGCGGCCTTTCAGAGCCTTTTCGAAACACTCATTGGGTACTTGCTTGGTACCCACTAGGGCATCAATAATAAACTTTTGGGCAGTAGGTCGGCATTCGCTAGGCTATTTTTTGTCATTCTTCTGAGAAGCACGGTATATCCGCTAAACACTTGCAAGGAATTTTGTGCCGATTGTCCATGCAGTGGCTGACGACGATGAGGAATTAACGCTGAAGTGGGTATGCGCCCCAGTTATTAGGGAAACAAGAACAAGCTTTTGTAATGGGTCGCAGCATTGGACGGCCCACTCATTACGCTATTCGCATGGTGCGACAACTGGTTGTTTTTCACTGTTGTAAAACGCTTTAAAAGTCGTATTAACGCGATTGCTTTCCAGACATCAAGCCTCTCTGAGGCAAGTTTGACAATAACTCACAAGCACCCGTGCAGCCAGAGAGGAAATTAGATTTGCAATAACAACGTTGCAGAAAAACAAAACTCCTGGCCCAGATGGCCTTAGTGGCGAATTTTACATAGCTTTTCAGGAACTTCTGATACCTTTCCTTGAGCAACTTTTTAAAGAGGCTTATGACCGTAGTGAACTTCCTCCTTCTTTCTATCAGAGCCGTACAACATTAATCCCAAAAAGTGCTGATCCTAACGCATTAAAGAGAGTTAACAAATACAGGCCTATATCGTTATGTAACGTTGACTACAAAATATTTGCTAAATTGTTGACAAATCGGCTACAGACAGTGATTACCAAATGTGTAGGTGACCACCAAACATGTGGAATTCGTGGTCGCTCTATACAGACAAACATTCATATTGCACGTTCAGTTCTTGAGTGTATAGATGGTAGCATGGACCAAGTAGCCCTACTTCAAATAGACCTTGCAAAAGCATTTGATAAGGTACAGCATGCTTTTTTGTTCCGGCTCCTAAGACACCTGCAATTGGGTGATGTACTATACAATGGTATCTCACTCTGTTATAAGAAGTGCACAACTAGGCTAATTGTAAATCACACACTTTCCAATATAATAGAGTTAAATTCATCTGTACGTCAGGGATGTCCGCTGTCACCTTTGCTTTTTGCAATTTATCTGGAATCATTATGTTTAAGTGTGCTATAAAGTTCAGCATAAGAGGCTACCGATATGATGCTGAGGAAGTTAAAGTTCTGGCTTATGCAGATGACATTTCCTTTTTTTTGCGCTGATAAACCCAGCGTTCAAGAAGCAGTCAACACTACTTTACGTTTCTGTGAAGTCGCTGGCGCCAGCATAAATTTTGATGAAAGTAGTGGATTCCGGCTAGGCATGTGGGCTACAACTCCTTCAGTCTTCGCAAATATTCATTGGAATGCGACTCCTATGAAATACCTTGGTGTGCCTCTCGTTAACTATCGTAACAGCGGCCCACACTGGACCACTGCGATAACTACGATCCGCCGAAAGGTGGCAACATGGCACGGACGGGAGCTTTCCATTTTTGCCAGAGCGAAAGCGTGCAATCTATTCCTTGTATCGAAGCTTATTTATATTCTGCAGGTGTTGCATTGCTCTCGGGTACACATTCAAGCCTTTCATAGGATATTTGCCTGCTTTATTTGGAGCTCTTCCTGGGAACCCATGAGAAGAGACAATCTTTTTCTTCCACTCGAAAAGGGTGGCCTCGGCCTTGTGCATTTGTTCGTGCGACAGTTGTTGCGATTTTTCTACCTCAAGGATGTGTGTCGCCCATTTCTATTAGCGGTTCTTCGTAACCGTCTATGTTACCACCTTCCTTTTATTCATGTCACAACAAGCGTTGCTAAGGAATTGCCGTTGCGGGGATTCCTAAAAGAAATTGTTCATACTGTCAGTTTTTTTGAAAGCCAGGTTTACCTTAGAGTATTTGTATACTATTGACAGAACAAATTTAACCGCTGCACTTGTGAATAACCTTTTCCCCGAACCTGTTTATCGAAAGCCATATTCGCTTCTGTCTAGTCACGATGTATTATTTCGCGTACGTAGAATGTGTATATCTCCTTCAGCCAAAACATTTTTCTTTAAACTGCACACTTCCACACTGCCGGTGAAAACGTGGCTGAATGAAAAATCAATATACGTACCATGGACAGTGAATTGTAGACTCTGCAACCAACCTGAGACTATAGAGCATTGTTTTATTCATTGTCTCGATGCTTTTTTATTTTTGGGACATTCTAAAAAGAACGTTAAGAAAAGAACTTCCGATCACAGCCCATGGTATTAGGTTCCTTCCGTTCAAAAAGAGTCTGACTGATAGTACTCCTAATGACTTGTTTGTGTTGTTGGGACTTTATTCATTATGGAAAAGTCGCATGATCGATAGACACGCCGAGCCACCACGGTCGACGAGATCTGTCTTCCGAGAAGCAGCTGCTCAAGTGCACAGTGTTGTCGAGACTTTTGACCCGGTTCCGGAGTGGCTTCCCGTTTTTGACGCTTGTGTGTGTTTGCCTGACTTCTGATGAAGTATGTTCTGTGCACTTTACTGGTGATAATTTCATTCATTAAAGAAAAAAAAGCACCCGTGTAGCTCAGTGGTAGAATACTAAGCTGGCACCCAGCGGACCCGGGTTCGAGCCCCACTGCGCCATTGGTGCTAAGTCATGCCTTCCTAAGGCAAGTTTGACAAGTTACAAGCACCAGGTAACTCAAATGTAGAATATTGGGCTGGTACCCTGCGGACTCGGGTTCAAGCGCCACTGTTTTTTTAAGTTATCTCATAACAGCTTTTTCTGTGAAAGGTGTAAATTCGTTGACAATCCCTGGATGAAAAATGGTTCGCTAGCCAGGTGGCTAAAAAAATATAACCTATACAAAAAAAACTAATAAACCAACATTGTAGTGTAAAGCTGCTGCAGTACTATAAAAACAACAATACTTTGCTGAACAATTTGCTAAAAAAATCTAAAAAGCTTACTACGAAAAGAAAATGTTCCATCAAGCTAACAACAAAAAGCCATGGCAACATTTCAAATAGTTCTCTGAACTCACCAAAGGGTAACGGCGCAATATATAAAGTATTCTCAGTATCCAGTATTGCAAATATGATAACCTATACCCCGACGCGGAGGGAGTTGAGGCTTCAGTGATTAGCAACCACGCGTTTAAACAACTCGCCGTTGCCGGACCTAATCGCAGAGGCCACAGAAGATATCCTCAACACCCTCCGTATCACGCTAGGTGACGCTGCGATGCAGTTTTTCGTGGAGTAACTGTACTATATGGTCTCCGTAGGGACCATATAGAGTTACTCTATTTTTTTGTAACGCCCTTATTCGCACGACACCCTCCTCAACTTCGGTTCTTTCCTCCTCCATACCCTCACTCAACGAGCCGAGCCTTCTCTCTCCCGATAGGACATATCCTCTCCCGAGCAGCCGCAGTGCGAGCGCTGCATTTCGCCAAGGCCCTGCGCCGTGCTCCCGACCGGGTTGCAGAAATTAGGTGCCTTTTCTCATCTTCTAACCACTACCACCATTTCGCCACTTTTATATCAAGAATGCGATGCCACGCCGATAACACGCGCAATGTTCGTGACGGCCCAAGAGGCGGCAGGGCAGACTGCGCAGCGCGGCGGCTCGGTTAAGAGAACGACGGTAATTAAAAATATATATATGGACCCCGTAGGGAACCTTGGTGGGATGCGAAGAAGCAGCGGTGCACACGGCGTTGACATGGTTGAAACGGGCGTCGACGCGGGTGCTGGAAAAACGGTTGAGCTCTGGAAGTTCCGGCGGGCGAGTCGGGTAACGGCAACCACGCGTGAAACTCATCGTCGGAACCTTGCCCGACGTTAACGACTCCTTGCAAGTGGCGCAGACGGCCAAGTCGGACGGGTCCGCGCCGAACTCGCGTCGAATCGCTTCGGTCGCCACCTCCAGCTGCTACTGGTTACGAACGGAACCGACGTTGGACAAACGGTTGTCGAACCACAGAGAGTCGCACGCGCGGCAACTGCAACCGAAGCTACGTTAGAGGAACTCTCGTCAGCCCTGGCATTGCTGGTGGCGTCGCGGACGGCTCTCGCCACTGTTATGCATGGGAGTCCACACCGTACGTCAATGCCTCTGCAAATGATATCTGTGTCAAAGCCAGCGATCGGGCCCACCTGACGCGATCAACTCAACGGCGTCATCAAGCGGCGGCGCCGGTCTGTCTTACGCAACGCACAGCGAGCTCCCTCAGCCCACGAGCCCGATGAAGCAATCGGCGCCTTCCAGTGTGGCAAGTCTTACGCAGTGCATGGAACATCACTCATCCTTGGGTGCAACCCCGCGCAGCAGCTCCGGATTTCATGATCATGACACAGCCCAGTGGCGGGTCCCCATTGGAGGATTCTGACATCACGGCCAGCGGCGTTTCTGGTTGGACGTTCGTGACGCAAAGATCCACCCGGCGCCAATAAAAAGCCAAGCGGCGCGTCGCTAGCAGTTAACCTATGCGTCAGAGAGAAGCCTCTCGTTGCTTGCCTTTTCGCTGTCGGCGAGGCCGGTGTCCTAATTTGTAAGCGGCGAGGTTCGTGGCGCCCTTCGTAACCTCGTCGGCGGCACGCTTCGTAACAGTGGAAGGCAGCTGCGGGATCAGCCGGCATCAGCGACATCGATGGGGTCAGTGCCTGATGTTTTCCCCTCAGTTCACCAGACTACTCTAGCTCAGGTTATAGCAGTTTAGAGAAGGTCTGTGTGAAGCATTAGTGAGTGAGCTTTGATTGTTTCAAGCCAAGTCGGAGCGCTTTGAAACCAAAGTTTATGCGGAGGGTGTAAACATGGTAGTGTTAAAAATTACTTGCGCGTCTTGCTAGTAGGCTTATAGTAAATACGGCAAGTATATTCTTAACAGGGCAAACAGCAAGAGGCTAGTGTGAACCATGGAGAACCTTAAAGTGAAGGAACTCATCGAAGTTTGTGAGGAACTTGGCATTACTTTGGGCCGTGCGAAACGAAAGCAAGCGATCCTTGAGATCATGAAGGATGAAGGAGTGTCGGCTGAGGAAGTCGATGAGGCCTGGACGAATATCAAAGCACCCGCGAGGGGGCTGAAAGGCGAGAAGTAGAAGTTCGCGAACGTGAAGAAGCTGAAAGACGAAAACGTCGCGAGCGTGAGGAGGCCGAGAGACAGGAGCTCCTCGAGTTGAAACGAATAGAATTGGCAATCCTACAGCGTTCGCGGTCGCCTAGCGTAGCTTCTGCGACGGTCCAAGTCAGCGGTCACAGAATTCAGGACCAACTGCCACCATTCGTAGTCCGCGAGGACATGGCGAAGTATCTCGTCAAGTTCGAACACGTATGTGAGCGAACTGTCTTGGAGCAGTCTCTTTGGGCGCAGAACCTGTAAGCTGTTCTTCCCGGTGAAGTGTCCGACGTGACAACGTGCTTGTCGAGGGAAGCGTTCGAGAGCTATGACGAGGTTATAGGGAAGTGCTCTTGAGACGTTATAGGTTGTCACCCGAGGCTTTCCGACAAAGGTCCGGTACGCAAAAAAGGGCAATGAGTATCACGTTGACTTCGCGTTTTGTCTTAAAGCCAATTTAATTGAATGACTCAAGGGCGAAGGTGTTTATGACGATCGCGATAAAGTGGTAGAATGCATTGCATTGGAGCAATTCTACCGCTGCTTTGAGGAGGATGTCAAGCTTTGGCTGCAGGACAAACTTGGTGAAGTACAGCTAAACAAGGCAGCAGAGTTAGCTGAGGAGTATTATACTCGCCGAAAGTTGCATAGCAGGGCAGTGCGAGTTGAAAAGGGTGAAAGGAAAGAGGGCTTTTAAAGAAACGTGATCAACGGGAACCCGCTCCGCACCGTAATTTCAAGAAAGACCCGTCTTTTACGAAGGACGCTGTCGGGGAAAGACAAAGAGAAGCGGAGAAATCAAGTGAGGTCCCTAAATAACGCACTAATACCACACGGCCGTTTGAATCACGGAAGCCACTAATCTGCTACAACTGTAATAAGGAAGGGCACATCGTAGTAACCTGTAAACAAAAGTTTGCTTTTTCAATGATCCGAGAATCGGAAAAGAACATGCGGTTGTTAGAGCAGTATCTCCAAGAAATTAGTGTGAATGGGAAAACGTGACGAGCACTTCGAGACTCAGCGGCAACCATGGACGTTGTCCATCTTTCGTTGGTGTCTCCAGTCGACTTTACAGGAGAATGCGCGTGGATCAGGCAAGTCGCCGAGGAGCAGAGTGCTTGCTTACCAATCTATATGCTTGTCATTGAAGGCCCGTTCGGTAAGCTTTGCACCGAAGCGGCTCTGTCTGCACCGCTTCCCGATAGTTTTCCTTATCTTTTTTTCTAATGACTCTAAAAGCTTCTCAAAGAGCAGGGTAAATAGTTCTTCCCCAACCTAGCGTACATGGCCCTCACGCGATCGCAAGCGCGGAAGCTATCGCAGGAACTTGATCTTGTTTAATGTGGTGAAGCACCACCTGCAAACGCTGCTGATCTGTGTGACCTTGGCGGCGAGTCGACGGAACCTCAGACAGGAAATTCTCCGTGTGGGTCATTTGAGCAGTCACTCGAGCAGCCCGTCGCCGAAGCGACTGGCGCGGCCTCTGTCGGCGGAGGAGACGACGTGGCGCCATTGAGTCGGAGCGAGAGGGGTGCAACGCTCCGCCTGTAGCGGAAAGTTGGAGTGAGCTGTTGAGGGTTGATCGAGAAACGACCATTCGAGAGCAGCGTGAGGACCTCTCGATTAAAGTGCTAATGGAAAGCGTAAACTTGGGAAAAAAGAAATGTTTTTTTTTCTTTCTTTTTTTGAGAAGGCAGGGCTCCTGTATCGGAGCTACACAAATGCGCAAGGTCGCAAGTATGAGCAGCTCTTGGTACCACATAGTTATCGTCGCCCAAAGTGGCCATTTACTGAGGTGGAGCATGATACTACAACAGCACAACTTTGACATTCACTACAAAAAAAAATGAAAGCTAAACGCTAATCTAGACGCACTGAGCCGTGCGTTTTAGTTAGTACCTTCTCCACCTTTCGGTCTTTCACTGGCGAGTCGGGGCGAAATTTTGTCTTCATCACGGCCTTAGCATAACGCTCTCGTCCAGAGTAATCTGAAAGGACCATCTTTATGTTGCATTTTATTTCCCTACATTGTTGTACGTGCAAAAATTTCAGTTCTCACTTTAACAGTCTTGTGTTCCACATGTGCTTCTTGATGTAGAGGGAACGAAATTCCGATAGACACGTAGCTGTGTATATGTTGTACTATACTTTGTCTGGTGTTCTGTCGGGTAACCGAGGGCACTTGCTTGTGTTGTGTGTTGTCTGATGTCGAACCGTTCTTAACAAGTTGCGGAACCATCGACAAGTGCTGAGGCCAAAAATCGTCAGAAGAGACGAGCGAAGCTGGCCGACAAGTTGTGGCGACAAGCAAGTGGAGCTGGGATCCATGCTCAAGAATGGGATGTGTTCACGGAACTGAGCCTGGAGCTACATTCTCCCCATGGCCCTGGAGGCAAACCTGGAGGGACCTGGCGAACGAGCGCGCCTGACATCCGAGCAACGTGGAAGCAGCTCGCCTTTCCGGCTCATTGTCTGGCGGCGGGGGTGCTGTTACGCCTGGGAGTCCGCACTGAACGCCAATGCCTTTGCAAAGGCAATCAGTGTCAAGGCCAGCGATCTAGCCCGCCTGACGCGATAAACTCAACGACGTCATCAAGCGGCGGCGCCGGTCTGTCTTACGCAACGCACAGCAAGCTCACTCAGCCCACGAGCCCGATGAAGCAATCGCCGCCTTCCAGTCTGGCGAGTCTTACGCAATGCGTGGCAACATCACTCGTCCTTGGGTGCAACCCCACGCAGTGGCTCCGGATTTGATGATCATGACGCAGCCAAGCTGCACTTCTGGTTGGACGTTGGTGACGCAAAGATCCACCCGGTGCCTATAAAAAAAGCCAAGCGGCGCGCCGCCAGCAGTTGACCTATGCGTCAGAGAGAAGCCGACGTGCGCGTCAGAGAAGACATCTCGGCTCTTCGAGCCCCTAAGCGGTCGGCCCCAGTGCCGATTTTGTAACGCCTCTATTTCTATGCTGTACATAAATCTCGCATTAACTTACCGTCGTCTTGTGCGCTCGTCCATCAGCTCTGCGCAGAAGCAGTCGCGAGCTGAGAAACGTACGCTACCAAACGGCTGGTGACCTTGGCGGCGGCGAGTTTCGGAGCAGTGGCACCTTCGGGACCGTGTTGGCGTCGCGCCTTCGTAACACCACGCGCGGACGCCATCGGCGTTACGACGACGAGACTCCTCCGGATCGACAGGCGGAGGGCGCGCGGCGCTTTAGAGACGTTGCCGACGATGGCAACGTCGAGGATTGACCAGCGTTGGTCTTTCACTGTCGGCGCTTCTGCTCGGCTGCCTTGGCTCGTCTCGTCGGTGTGGCCGACGCGTTGAAGACGCGCGCTGTCTTCATTCTCGAACGTGATCGGCATGCTTAACTCGTACCTTGTCGATGTCGTTGGTTTTACACAACCGACGCTCGCGTTCGGCTTCTTTGTCTCGTGTCTCGTTAGCGTTACAGGCACGACGTCGCCATTCGCGAACGTGATCGGCTTTGCTTACCCTCGCAACGCCAGCGACGGCCGAGTTAGGCCAAATACTTTCCGCGTATGTTTCGGCGGGCGAAGGAGCTTCACTTTCCGGCGCCCTCTACATCGCAGATAAACGAGCCGAAAGAGTACTCACTCGATGTGCGCTCGAACGTTGCGAGCAATTTAGAGGGTGAAGCAAGAGAGAGAAGTCACACGCGGCGAGCGCACGGCAGGCGAGGGAGAAAGCAAAGTCACCGCACACTGCGAGGGAAGCGAAGACCTACTTGGCATCACCCCAACACCTGCGGCGAGGAAAGCGCGGTGCGGCGCGTTGGCACGGAGACGCGGACGGACAACGTTACACAGGCTAGTCAGAAAGCTGATTCGCATCTAATATACAGGGTCTTCAGTTTTAGATGCGAAACAGCTGTTGGTCGGAGCTTGTCCCTTGTCCTTCGTTGTAACCACCCTGGTACTCGGAGCACCCCCTAGATGACTCTGCAGTAGAGAGCTCACTAAGGTGAGCTCTACGTTGTAGTGATCTCGCTCCACTGCGGCGCGTGCTCTGTCGTGATTAGCGACAGCTAGCGGCGCTGTGCAGCTCTGTATAAAAGCGCTAGCTTACTCCTCTCTCTCCCACACAAACAGCGTATAGTATATGACATGCATATCATGTAATTCATGACTGCACACGCCCATGGTGCGCTCACGGTCGTTTCACTAGTATGAATGGAGACATGAGCAAAGCGGCTGTGCGCGCAGCCATGAACGTCTACGGTAACGAATGAAGAGCGCCTCTTTACAGATGTTTAAGTCGATCCTTGGCTGCTCCGAATACTACTTAGGGTTTCTTTTGCGGGGAGATGTGTGCCATTCTATTTCGACGCTCCACCACGCGCTGCAAATCCCGCAAACTTTCGCGGCCGACTGTACCCTAGCTGGCCTATGAACATGTTTCTGTGCAACAGAATAACAATCTCCAACCAAGGTATCACCGCAAATTAGCACGGCAAACTTGTAGCGCACTGAGGACAGACAACACGGACGAAAAAAGTGAGGACAGGACGCTTCAGTCTTGATTTTCTCCGTATTAGTCCTTAGTCCACTGATACTTTCCCAATATATCTCTACCATAAGCCCATTCCCACATCCTTTCAAATCCACATCATTTACACCTCGTCCCTTTCCACCTCCGCACATAATATCGAAGTTATATACTACTTTTTATCACTACAATTCATTGCCAGTCACAGTCGCTATAAGAATGCCTGAAAGCTCCAGCAGACTAAACGTAATGCATATAACCAGACACGTAAACTTTATAACGTTCTCGCCGAAATAGTCATGCTTACTGGGTGTTCACGATTTCATGTATATGCGCGTTTACTTCGCATTCAGGGCTCCAACATGTATAAGTAAAAGATGGCGACTAATATTGACTGATCTTATCGACAAAAGTTATACACAAATATGTCGCTTAGTGTCGCCATATGTTGATGAAACGATATAATTATCATAATCCTTGCTCACTATTCCCCGGCAGGTATACAGCTATAAAACATTTCGACACTGTGACTTTGCTTATATGCTTGTAAAATTTGCGCGTAGGATCATTTAAGATGAGTTTTGCGGCTCTACCCGTAATACCGCGGTATATACGGGTAGATCACCACGACAACAAAATACAAGCGGTGGCTTGTACTAATTTCTAGACAATGCCAAGACTGGCGTTTCTGTTTGCTACCTGAAACATCCACAATCGAAAATGCAACCCTAGCAATGATGACGACGTTCAAGCAGCAGACTCCGCTTGTAGACCGCATCAAAAAATAAAAAAAAATGAAGAAAGAGAGAAAGTGAGCTGCGTTCTCTCCGCATAGCATACGACAAGCTCATGGTTGGCGACACACCGGGGGCAAGATGGGAAGCCCCGCGATCGGAACAAAAATCGAATTTGTCCCTGCTGCGTGGGCACATTTCCTGGGCTTCCCTCCCTATATCTGCTCTCAGTTGTGGAGGAAATGACGCTATGTCATGCGGCATAGTCTAGCATCTAATGAACGAGCGTGGTGTGGGAAAAACCGCGCTTTGGCGTCTATAAAAACGCCAGAAAAAAAACAGACACAAAAACGAGGATTCACGCCGAAGAGCGACTTCTATTCCACTCGACGTTCTCTTCTTAATTCTTCGTCTTTCCCAATGTCAGCCCCCTACGTGCGGTAGTACCAAACAATTTACAAATCGCACCAACCAGGCTTGCGAGGTGCGCACAATTCGGACAGCTCAAGAAAAAGTCTGAAAAAAATAGCTTAGCCTTCAAAAGTAGAAAGCGGTATCGGGCCCCGTACGCATCGCCTTAAACCGTGCTTAGCTGCATGCACACCGCAAATTCGGTACAGGACATCGAAGGGCACACACAGCTTCACGATAACAGCTCGAAAAAAAAAAAAAAAACACGGCCACGTACAAGCGGCGCTTGCCCCGTCTCTTTCCTGTCAGTGGCCATGTTGCTTTTTTTGACACGTTATTAACCTCAAGTAAGGACAACCAACTATCCCAGCCAGCTACTTTATTGAGCTGCACACACAGCACTTGTAAGCACTAACTCGCAACTGTCTTTACCGCAAAAGAAAATTTTCCTGCATATATATATATATGCACAGTCATCCTGCGTAAGAGCACTGCCTATCATAACCAGATGCACACAAAAATAGACATATCGCAAGAATGCAGATTAGACGTCCAATCTAAACATTAGCCGCCTGGAAAGGACGTCGAAAGACGAAAGTCTTCATTCTGGAAACGCTGCGTGAGATATGGCGCCGTCTGGCAGCAATGTGAACAAACGAAAGTTTTTGAGAGAACGCAGGGCCACTGGTAGGTGGCAGCACCAGGTCGTTTTAGTTAAAGGACCAGTCAACAGGCTCCGACTTCTTTTTTCACACATCCCCAAGCAAGCTCGGCAATTTGTAGAGTAGGCCGCAGCGATCATGTTTTCTGAATATTACACAGCTGCGCACCGTGCAAAGTCTCCATTTCGAAAAACAATCCCCGCGCTCTTTTCCTACGTATGCCAATGCTACTTCCACGCGCAGTGACGCCCCCCCCCCCCCTCCCCCGGCGATCAGCGACAAGACGCAGCACGTAGCTAGTCGATTGGTCTGAACCCGGTCTCAACAAAGAGTTGTGGAGTCAACGACAGTTCCTGTTCCCACCCACAGCTACGACAGAGCTATTCGATCATACGAGCGAAACTCCACATAGGCTCCATGTATCGAAATACGGACACGTCACTGATCCAGCTTTTGGGAGCGAGCCGATTGTCGCGCCACCTCTTGATCAGCACACCCACTATTAAACGCATTATTTGTGTTTTGTGCTGCTGCTCCCAAATGGCGCGACAGTCTGTTCCCGAAAAATCGAATTCTCGAATAATCGGGCCAACTTAATGTCCGGGTATTTGAACGCAGTTTTGATGCAAATCGTTGTCGGCTGCAAATCGAGCGACTGGGCTACGGAGAAGCATCGGCACGGTGTAAACAGCGAACCAGGCATCGCAGCAAGCGGAAGTGCGTTGCGACTGATCATGTTCGCCGATGGCGTCACTTTCTGACGTCTTTTCACGTTGCTGAAGTGGGCGGAGTCACGACGACGGGCTACACCTTCCCCTCTCTCTGAAGAAGAGTGGCGAGGCCATGAGAAAACTTTAAACCAGTTGAAAGCGATGTTTTAGCCCCTGTAACTTCCTTAATGTAGCACGTATTCACCAAGTTTTTTGCGGCAGCAAGTTCACGATGTGAAAGTGCGCATATTTATCTTTTTACCAATTTTTGGACCTTGGGGGTGTTTACTGGTCCTTTAAAGCCCCTGCATTTTCTTTTCTTTTTTTAGCTAAGCGTAGGAAACACCTGCTTTTTCGTTTATAGCATCGCATTGTCAGTGCAGAGTATTAAACCATTCGGTCTTTAGAATTAAGCATGTATGCATTTTTAAATGAAAAGACACCTACGTATTGATGTTGCGCCTCAAATATGCGTAATTTTTGCTTTTCGATTGACAAGGCTCGCAAGTATGAACACAGCCACGAGACATAGATGTGTGGGCTTTGAGCACGCGCTTCACCTTTCACCGGGTGGCTGAATCGTTGAAGACACCAACAGACAAACACAGACTGAGAGACAAAAAAATTTTCTATTGAAGTTCGCGTTCATATACGGACGCGTATAGGTTTTAATTACACCTGTGCGACTTCGCGCTTTCTGGTGGTTTAGCAACTTTAAACTGTCGACTCCTTTATAAACTTCCCACTCTTCGGCTATTCACTTGTTTTGACATCTGATGCCATACAGCGATTCTGCCAAACAGTATTACATCCGTTAGGAGAATCCACCCTCTGCATGGCATAAGCACTGGCGTGGCTCCGTGGTAGATTACCTGCTCGCCAAGCAGAAGGACTGGCCCCTTCCCAAACCAAACATTTGTCATATTTATTTATTTGTATGCATCTCGAATTGACACTCATAAACTAAGCCGATCGTTTGTTCACAACCGGCGTCGCCCATACCAAAATTTCCACGAAATGAACTATTCAACAGAATTGCGTTAAAGTACGGTTCATTTATTTGTCGCAGGAATCGAACACATGCTCTGGACGACTGTTGGCTTTGTCCACCAACGCAGCAGACTAGAATTGTTGGGAAAAAAAAAAAGCAATGGCGAATACCCCGCAGACTCAACACATTCCTCCGTGTAGCTATAGACACGAGATTAGAGGAGGTACTCTCGACATTCGCACGACCTACTTTTAGCCGAAACCGTAAGAACAGACATTCTCTACGTTCAGACAACTTTAAAAAATCACAGCATATCCACGGAGTGAATGATGATGAGTGGGGCGAAGCTTCGAAGGGTTTTATCGGCAAACCGTGAATCATCCGCTGGCCGCGTCCGTCCGTCGAGCCAGCTGTCTGTGTCTGTCTGTCTGTATGTCCATCCGTTTACCCGTGTGTCTGTCTGTCCATCCGTCCATCTTTGTGTATGTGCGTTGGTTTGTCTGTCCACTCATCTGTATGTATGTCGGTCTGTCTATCTGTTCATTCATCGCTCCGCATGTCCGTCCGTCCGTCCGTCCGTCCGTCCGTCCGTCCGTCTAGTGAACAATCCAAGTACCACCATCTCGCATTTTCCATCATATATTCATCATATACGAGTACTGCAATCCATTGGACATTGCAAGGACTAAAACGAGAGATGGCTACTACATACAGGAGACGCACGACCGGCGCCCTTAAGGAGCTTCACCCCTAAAACATGACTTTCCGCATCGGCCTTACAGACCATTAGATGAAGCGACCAGAAGTGTCTTTGGCTTACAACCAGTACGAGTTGTAGGGAACGGCGTTCCAGGAATTAGCTACTTTTTGGAGGAACGCCACCATTGCATTCAGGATGGGTCGGACTGTAACGGTAACTCGTTATGTTTTTTTTTAATTCACGAGCTTTGAGAAAAGCTGTAGAAGAAAGAAAAGAAAACTTGTCTGTCTTTATTGCTTTGCAAATCACGCGCTCTTCCCCGTCCAAACGGCCTCACCAGTCGTCCGCCAGGCGCCCACGCTGCTCCCACAGTGCTTGAACAGTGTAGCCCAGTGTGAACAGCAGCGCCTGCGCGGGCCTCGTCGTGGCCGGCGCGCAGTGCAGGAGGCGGCAGCCGTCCAAGTGGCGCCACAGCGCCTGCGTGTACACCGCCAAGCCGATCGCCGTGGCAGTAGCGCGGACCAGCGACGCGCCATCGTTGTCGCTGCCTGCCTCCCTCTGAGAACACACGATGGACGCAAAGAACAAAAATCAAAGTTGCAATGCGGCCTAGCCATTATGCGGCACGTGTTCTAACACAGTCTCGTGTGCGAATGCTTCGAACCGATTCGGAAAAAAAAAAGAACTTGGAACACACTTGCGCCTTCAAGAGTAGAACGCGACACCGCGCGCATCGCGTCGCTAGCCTGGCTTCGGTTCTCGCTTGACGCCTCGACCAAGCCGTAAGAAAACAAGCGCCTGCGCGCGTAACATTGGCCGCTTGGAACTATCCTCGAACGCATATTGCAAGCACCGTAGCGTACTGCCCACTGCGCCACAATTCGTCGCAAATCAGCGAAGCGCCCACTGCGCGTACGTAAGGCAACACGCGAACATACGTAGTTGCTCCCTTTGTTGATGCTTTTGCTTAGATGATCAATCATGAGTGAGCGCTATGTCACAGATGGGCCTTTAAAACATCCACTTTTTGCCCAATTCGCGTGTTTTGACGCTTGGCCCGATTCTACGCTTCTGCAACGCAATATTACAAGCGTTAAGGAGATTCTCCCACTTCGTGACATTCCTTGCGTGCGTGTGCGTGCGCGCGCGCGTGTGTGTTTCTCGAGAAGATTCGGGCAATGGCGTCGCTCTGTGGCTGAACACCGGTTTGCCGCTAAGAAGGCCTTGGTTCGATCCTCACTTGAACCGAGGGTTTTTATTAGTTTTTTTTTCATTGTTATTAGTTTTTTTCGGTCGCGGACAATGCTGTTTTTTGCTCACAACCAATGACACCGATACAGGAATTTCTCCGAAACGAGCTCCATATACGGCCGTCTTGTCGGGCATGTAGTCCCGTTAACAGAGGGAATACGGCGGCGTGGCAGGGGCGTAGATTGGCACACCACGTGGACTGCGTGACGAGCGGGTGGTTCAAAGCTGTCAATCTAACGGACTAAGCAATCATTCACCAACACCCGCCACCATCTAAGCAAAGTGTGCAGCCATGTTTCTGTGCCTATTGCCTTACAGCAGGCGCCCTAGGCGAGTTTACAAGGGCCACTGTCAAGGACACAGATGTTCCTTCACGGCGCGGTTAAGGTGCAGACCGAGAAGAAAACAAACTGCCAACAAGGTCCATATATCATGCAGAAAAAACTCTGTCGGCAATTTTCCGCTGAACGCCATCAGCACGCATGTATTTCACTACTGTCATGTCCGAAGCCGCCACATACCATGATAAACACACGTAGCTTGAGTTTAAAATCATGTCCATGGACACAAAAGAATATGATATTATACCAGCGGCACTTCTGTTAACACAACGCCCAGTTGAAACCAGTGTTCCGGCTTGTGATGCAGGACAACTGCAGTTTGAGTTATTTGGCCAGCATAAGCGTGTATGTCACTTTTTTAAATGCGAATCATTTCTTGGCGAACTTGGGCGACTTTGAGCATGCATATCTATCTATCTATCTATCTATCTATCTATCTATCTATCTATCTATCTATCTATCTATCTATCTATCTATCTATCTATCTATCTATCTATCTATCTATCTGTCTGTCTGTCTGTCTGGTCTATCTATCTATCTATCTATCTATCTATCTATCTATCTATCTATCTATCTATCTATCTATCTATCTATCTATCTAATCTAATCTATCTATCTATCTATCTATCTATCTCCCGTAGGCCGCGGGATCGAATCCCGGCTGCGGCGGCTGCATTTCCGATGGAGGCGGAAATATTGTAGGCCCGTGTGCTCAGATTTGGGTGCACGTTAAAGAACCCCAGGTGGTCGAAATTTCCGGAGCCCTCCACTACGGCGTCTCTCATAATCATATGGTGGTTTTGGTACGTTAAACCCCACATATCTATCCTATCCTATCTATCTATCTATCTATCTATCTATCTATCTATCTATCTACCTATCTACCTACCAACCTACCTACCTACCTACCTACCTACCTACCTACCTACCTACCTACCTACCTACCTACCTACCTACCATCTATCTATCTATCTATCTATCTATCTATCTATCTATCTATCTATCTATCTATCTATCTATCTATCTATCTATCTATCTATCTATCTATCTATACGACTATTACAGCGAAAGCCGTTATAAGATCACAACTCGGGTCTCACGCAGCGCCGTAGTTGTCTGCCGCCGCCGCCGGTGTCCGTACCCACATCGCGCGAAATTACCAAAAAAAAAAAAACCTAGTACCACTGACACAGAGGGGCTCAAACCCGGGTCCACTGGGCGCCAGCCCAGTATTCTACCACTGAGCGACGCCGGTGCTTGGGACTTGCTGGCAAACCTGCCTTAAGCAGGCTTGATGTCGGGAAAGCAATCGCGTTAATACGACTTATAAAGCGTTTTAAAACAGCGAAAGAACAAGCAGTCGTCGCACAATGCGAATAGCGTAACGAGAGGGTCATTCGATGCTCCTACCCATTACAGGCCCGCAGTGGTGGTCTAGTGGCTTAGGTAATCGGCTGCTGACCCACAGGTCACGGGATCGCGTTTCGGCTGCGGCGGCTGCATTTCCGATGGAGGTGAAAATGCTGTAGGCTCGTGTGCTCAGACTTGGGTGCACGTTGAAGAACCCCAGGTGGTTAAAGTTCCCGGATCCCTCCACTACGGCGTCTTTTGTCATATGGTGGCTTTGGGATGTTGAACCCCACATATCAATCAATCAACCCAACCCATTACAAACGCTTGTTTTTGTTCAGGAGGAGGAGGAATAAATGAGGAAGGACAGGGAGGTTAGACATGTTTTTGTTCAGCTATTAACTGCACCGCACACCCGCTTCAGGCCTCATTCCTCATCGTCGTCAGCCACTGCATGAACGATTAGCACTAAATACATGGCAATAGAGTTTAGCGGATACCACGCTTCTCAAAAGGATGACGAAAAATAGCATAGCGAATGACGGTCTACTACCCTAAAATTTTAATTACAAATGTCGTAGTGAGCATCGGGCAAGTTTGCTTGCAGCAGTTACCCAATGAGTGTAAAGAACAGGCTTTGAAAGGCCGTTCTTCTAGCCGTTGTGACTGTGCTGCGCCTTCCACGCAGGCCTGGCGTTTTTAGCTCTCCAAGCAGTTTCGATAATCGGATCTCTACCAAAATTCGTATGGTATAACATGACTGTAAGACGAGTATAAGCGACTAGTCACAACATGAAAACCATGACGTGTATGTCATAATTTACAGGTCATGTTGTTGCTCCTCTAGCGGTGGTTTCGTTCAGATCACATGTTGCAAAACCAGTATGGTATAGGACATGACTGCATGGCGAACATAAGTGACAGGCTTTAACGTGGAAATCATGACATGTATGTGATGTAAGTCATGATCACACGCCACGGTGATGTTGCGCTCGCGGTCGTTTCCATAGCTTCACATATGCCAAATTTCGTAATACGGGACGTGAATGAATTAAGAAGGTATATGAGTGGTTCAAGCATGATAATCATTATATGCGAATCGCGTAAAGCATGACTACATGCTACGCTCATAGCGAGCTCGCGGCCGTTTGGCTATGGCTTCACACATACCACATTTGGTATTACTTGACGTGAATGAACGATGAACACAAATGCCAGGCGCCAACAAGATAATCATGACATGGAAATCATGTACGGCATAATTTACGTCCGCCTCGTAACATTGTGCTGATTTTAATGTGACATATCAACCTTCCTCATTCGTGCTTCACATTTCATCGATTCCCACTGTACGCGCGATCTGTCATTTTTTTTTTCTTAGAGTGTGTAGACGCATATACAACAGGCATACATGTATGCTGGGATTCGTCCTTCCGTCAACACGGCAAATCACAATGTTAAAGAGTACGTTACATCCACATTGCGGCTTACTTGTGCACAGAAAGTGCTGGTAAAATTATATGCGTAGCTTGAATAAAAATGCGGGAGCCCTTTGGGACCTCCTTTAGAGGTGAGACCACCCTTGCGTTGCGGCGTCACTCACCAGAGAGCACAACCTGAGCAGAGCGGGCACCACGAGGACGACGCGCACCAAGACGCTGATCCAGAACAGAGGGCTCGTCAGCGCACCCATCGCAGACACCGTGCGAGACATAGCGCCTGCGTCAGAAACAACGCTCGGGTTTAATTACCGGGCCGAACTATACGCGGTAAGTTCAAGCGCTGTTTTTTTTTTTTTTTTTTGAAGCACAGTTGTGAAGGGCTTCACCATTTTCATGTGTCGGCGTGTTTGTGATTTTACGTATGGAAATGACTCGGCTTTCTTTTAAAAAAAATATGATCCGCTTTTGCACGAGGATATTGATGAAAGTTTGAAAGAGCGACCTGCTGAAAAGACGTTAGCGTTAGTCTTAGCCACTCACCCCTAACCAAGGTGCACCATTGGGATTGCCACGGTTCAAGTATTCGTCCTGTCAAATAAATAGAAACACTGAATACTAGCTATTCGAAAGTCAAATCGAATTATTCGATTCGAATTCAAAAGTCTAATATTCGCACACCACTAAAACTGCATTTATTAAAGATCGGGAGCCTCTTTTGGAATCCAGCTTGGGCCAGTGCAGCATTTGTGACGTTGGTTGCCTACTTCGCTTCGCCAAGCGGCGGGTGAGCAATACTTCCGTGCTCAAAAACTCAGTTCAGTATCGCAGTCAATCTCCGGAATATCGGCACAGCTCAACCCAGCCTCGAATAACATCGACAGCTTTTCTTTGTCAGCGCTAGAATAGATTGATTGATATGTGGGGTTTAACGTCCCAATACCACCATATGATTATGAAACACTCCGTAGTGGAAGGCTCCGTAAATTTCGACCACCTGGGGTTCTTTAACGTGCGCCCAAATCTGAGCACACGCAGCGCTAGAATAGAGTCACGTGTGCTATGTCTACCATAAGACGGGCTGCAATGTGGCATCAATGTAGACGTTGCACGAAGCAGCAAGCCGTATCGGTTTCGACGCCTCGCTCTCCTTTTTCTGAGGGGGGGGGGGGGAATAGGTGATCAAACTACTGTCGATTCACGAAGTGCACTGAACCCCTCTGACCGTAACAGGACTTTCAATACCGCCTGAAAACAGCAACAACCTAATATAGTAAAATGTACGCCGGAGTTCCACCTTATCGGTGTCAAAAACCACTCTTTATATGTTGTGAAATAATGCTTAAGACGCGAAAAGGGCTGGTCCTGTTTAGTTCTTCTCGTGTATCTTGCACTCCTGAGTACCAAAATTGATCAGTACAAACTCGCCCAAATATATGTGCTTCTAAACAGCAAATCAGACACCACTGTGAATACCTCGGCTATATTGCGATTGTGCGCTGCAAGGGGTACTTACAAGCGAAACGCTAACTTGCCACTTTCTCATGCGCCCTCTCCACATACAGAGGCACGTGCTCTCAGAGCTGCCAGCGGCTGCTGTATGACGTCATACAGCAGAGACCTGCTATTTGCCGATAG
The DNA here is from genome assembly GCF_043290135.1 of Rhipicephalus microplus. Lineage (NCBI taxonomy): Eukaryota > Metazoa > Arthropoda > Arachnida > Ixodida > Ixodidae > Rhipicephalus > Rhipicephalus microplus. The sequence goes on along the minus strand of NC_134702.1, from coordinate 5,888,867 downwards.
CTGACATAAACGAAAAGCGGCGTTTGGATCCGGTGCGACTATTTCCACGGGGCTTCCTTATCCTCCCTCAGACAAAGACCTCCCGAGAGCGCAGGCCTCAATCCTACTCTGCATACAAACTGACCCTATCACCAGCCTTCACAGATTGGCAGTTCTGACTAATGGAGACACCAAACAAAAGTAACGAGATATTCAAAATTCACCAGCTATCGAAGGTGACGTTTTGTGGAGATGCGGGTGATTTGCCCCCTTCAAGTTCGCTCTTTCCACCTCTTCCTCAGCCCTCAATATACGGAAACGCTACGCTCTATGAGGGCGAATGCGACTAGGAAAGCATACTCAGGTGTAGGCACCGAAAAAATAAATTGTCTCAGGCTATGACAACAACAGATCATTTTTTTTTTATTTGTCTGTTTAGGACCCGCCGAACTCCTCGCTCAACCCGAAGAACACTATACCCTCACACACTCCGTGTATAGTAGTAATCGGTGAATTTCGCTGCTCATACCCAACATTACCTACAGCTCGAAACTGACCACCGAAAAAAAGCAATCGTGCAATGTGATGAAAGCGACCAAGAATCCACCAATGGGCGAGATAAAGTTACCAAAATATTAGTGCACAGCTCTCTGCGGCATTTCCTCCTCTAAAGCGCATGCGGAGAAACCTCAACCAGTGGGCGCGCATTCCAGGCTGACGTCGGGAGTCGGACAACTGGTGACCATTGGCAACTGCTGGCCTTCGGAGAACATTGCCGAGTGCACGACCATCTCTCTAGTGGCGATTGGCTGCAACGCATTGGTAATCGGGGAGAGGCCCCTTCAATGGGCCATCCGAATCGAGAAGGCGCAAAGGAAGTACTCCGAAAGTGCCTTGCAGCAAAACGCTGAGACCAGAGACAAAGCAATGCTTCTCGGCAGCCGTGGCCGCGTCAAACGTAATGCACGCATTGGGCGTGGGATATACTTGCCAGCAGTCATGCCAGGAAGGCCGGAGAGCATCCCCAGAAGCGTTCCACTCCATGGCCTGCGGAACAAAACATGACACATGTACGAAACGGCGGCAGCAAGGGGAAGATGGAAGCTTGCGATGAAATCAGTAAACCGGGGTTGTGTGCTCCAGCCGACGTCGGCTGGAGCACACAACCCCAGTTCACTGATTTTTTTTTTCAAGTGCGAAACACCACGGCAAGTTATCTTTTCACCCACTTTTCTTTCTTCACATTTATATTACAATTCGGTCTAATAACTTCCCCTATACTTTCCTTGGCATTATTGTCTGTTAGATCTCATTATTTGTGTCGAAAACACGGAAAAATGAGCTCTTAAGTATACACTTCTGTCCCTTATTCATTAACGAGGGTCTCGTACTGGCAGACTTGGAGCCTTTAGGTTGTATACGAGAAACTATTGGTCACCCACTTTTCTTCACAATTACATTACAATTCGGTCTGATAGCTTCCCCTATACTCTCTTTGGCATTATTCTCCGTTACCTCTCATTATTATTGTGTTAACAATACGGAAAAACGAGCCCTTAAGTGTACACTTCTTTCCTTTATTCATTAACGAGGGTCTCGTACTGGCAGACTTGGTGCCTTTAGGTTATATACAAGGGACTATTGGTCAGCTGCCAGCTAGTTTAATAAGATCACGTGATACGTGACGCCAAACAGGCTCATAAAAAGTGTGTTACACTCGCCGCCATGGCTACTGATGGCGCTGACTGACACTCCCACGTTTAAATTCACATATATACCCACTAAAGTGGCTGGAGGGATAGCCGCCGTGATAGCGAGGGATAGCCGCCGTGGATATTCAACGTAAACCAGAAGAAAAATATACTTCAAGAATTTTCCATTCTTCGACCAACTAAATACGTTGATTCTGAAAGTAAATATCATTATGAATGACGAAGGGTTTATTTTTAGCGCGAAACACGATAACGTTCATTCGCCCGATGCAAGACTCTCGGGGCGTTTTCTCTCTGCTTCAGGAGCCTTCGACGACAAATCTCACACGTGGGGCGCTGCTATCGCATGCACCCTTGGTCCATCAAAAATGGCCCGCTCGTTTCATCCGAGGTTCAGCCGCATTCGTCGCCAGCGCTCGCAAGCTTTCACTAGCTCGCGGAACACACGATTCGTAAGGTCATGTTACCAGTGATGCCAATTTAGCGGATTCCCCGCTAAGTCTGGCGGATTTTATTTTATATTGACGGGGAAAAATCAGTCTAGCGGCTAGCGGATTTTCTGACGGGCCATTTTTGTACATAGCGGGTTTCTGGTGGATACCTCCTCACGCAGTGAACCGATTCAAAATCGCCCTGCAAGAAACCATTTCCGTGTTCTCTAAAAATGCGGAAATTGTTTAACTTCAGAGGCTCCTGTTCACTTGCTCCGCCTATCTCAGACAAACAAATCCGTGAGGTTTCAAAGCGGCGATCGCTTTCTAAGAAATAAATAACGGACGAGCTGCGATGCACCAATCTGTGGACTCTGTGCGCCCTCTGGTGTGAAGTTCACTCCTATAAGGACGCCTGCAGCTAAAACCCATTCGTTGAGCTGGCCGGATTTGCCATGTCTATGCTCGTGTTGCCGCATTCAAATGCCGAAGTAGAGAGGACATTTAGTCAGCTTAACATAGTAAAATCCAAGCTAAGAAACAAGCTGAAGCCGGAAACAACAAATGCCATCCTCGTCGTAAGAGCGGGATTGAAGCGACACCAGAAAAGTTGTTTTGATTACGAACTTCCCGCGGCAGTTGTTAGTGCAATCGGGACAACTACAACGTATGTGCAATCAAGTCACCTGTCTGGTCCCTCAACAAGTACCAGCGGTCCTGTAGAGATGGTGCCAGACGACAACAGCGGCGACAAAGACCTCGATGTGTTTTTCGTTGACCTGTGAGTTGTTTTTTTTTTTTCATCAGTGCGAACATTAATAACGTTTAGCCTCATCTGTGATGAGTTTCACCAATGACGACCACCGCAGCACTGAAGCCTCAAGTGTTTTAGTTAGACTCCTTGAAAGACTATTTTATATGTTATTTCAGCTCTCGTTTTGGGGAGCTTTTAGGAATGATAAAGGTATTTATCATACGAAATTGCAGTGTTTTTGAATAAAATAGGCCCTAGTGGGAAATTTAGCGGATATGTTTTAGAATCTAGCGGGATCTGGCGGATTTCTCATTGCTTTTTAGCGGATGTCTGACGCTCAGCGATGGCAACACTGCATGTTACTTAATTGGACTTTATGAGGAACGTGACGGCGATACTGACAGCAAGAACAAACGTAGCGTGTCCGTATCTATGCTATCACGAAAACAGAAAGAAACGCGTGGGTAGAAAAGATACATGCTATGCAACTGCTCAAGTTGTTATGGTCACGTATTTGCACACGAGAAAAAGCGCTCTACCGTATAGCGAATACCTTCTATTTATTCACGTGACTTCTCAGCCTAATAAACGTAATGAAACGCCTCTTTATTCTTCACAATGCTTGACTTCGCGTTTCATATATGTCTACGGAGCATGGACGATGGTATTTGACCGTAGGTTAAAGAGCTCTAGCAATGTTCAGTCTGCAGGCGCTCATAACATATTACCTAGGGCAGCAGATACATTTCATCCCGCTTGCGGAGAATATATTTTTTCGAAGCACAAAGCAAAACGCAAATGCTCACTGGCCACTTGGCTTGGGCTGAATCTCCAGCTTCCCAAATAAAAAGCATATTTAGGCAAACTAATTATTAAATATTTCTTAACTATCGCTACCCTTGCTTCCCTGCATCAGCCTGTCATGAATGCTCGTTCACGGAAAAAACAACTGCGTAAATGCGTGACCGTAAATGCGTAAATGCATTAGACACGAAATACTCCAATTAACATATAACCTGTCACTCAGGCCGACGGTGTATCTTGTGTAAGTTCATAACGTACGGTACGCAATACTTCATACGGTGTATCACAAATGCATCTTCTGATACACCGCCTGCCAAAGGTATTATCATAGAGGCGCAACATACCCAAAAAGTATCTAAGCTAGTTTCTATGATAAAAAGTTTCGGCGATATTGCACAGCCCTGCTACTACGTTGACAAGTCGGACCTTCCACGACCAAGCTGAAAAAAAAAACAATTAGCCTATTTTCTGCTATTGTTCGTTTCTACCGCACCTACAAAGCTTCGCGCGATTGGTGGTGCCCGTTTTCTCAGCAGTGAAGGGTGTTCATAAATCATGCTGCAAGAAAATCATGTATCAAAAGCACATAAACACACCGAACGCAAAACAATGGCAAATATGCTCAAGAAAACATAAATAACCCTGCCAGTTGATACACGATAGGAAAGGCAATTAGTGTCAATTTTTTTGTCACTCTCTGTTTATGGTAACATAACACCTGTGTTTATTTATTTCTGTTGAGCGTAGCGAGTTTACCGTATCGTTTTTTCGTCTTCCCTGCCTTACAAAGACAGAGCAATCGATTGCACGCAGCGAATGCAATACACCATGACACAGCCCAAAGGAAGCCGCTCCACGAGTAATTTTCGTATGGATAAGCTCAAGTTTCGCACGTTGTCACTTTGTTGGCTGTATCACACTGCTTCCACTGAAACACGGAGATTTGGCTGTCCGTGTGCATTGGCAGTAAAAAAAAAAAACTAAGCTGGTTTCTATAACCTCTCAGACAGTGTCATATATACTGATCATTTCATTCCCGAAACGCCCAACTGCACCGAGAGAGTTTGCAAATACGCTCGTACGTGAACTTATGGGTGATACGACAGGAGAAAAATTACCTTGAGCATCGATACATGGGACAAGCCAGATAATTAAAGAGCATATTGTCACGCACCAAGAGCCGTGAAGACAAAACAGGAACAGCGGGGCAGAAAGACACGAGCGTGTATCTTTAAACGAAGCGCTAACACACACTCCTTCTTCGTTCTCTTTTCCCTTTTCGGCTCGCTAGGGCTTGCCGGCTCACAACTCTAGGTGGCATTATTCCCCCCTCCCATTAGAGCATCGACTCGATGCTCATACACAAAATGACAGCAGGGCCCATAAGGGAATAAAAAGAAAGGGAGGAACAATACTTATAGTGCACAGGGCATATGCAGGTGCAAAAAAAAAAGAAAAATGTCTGTGGTTGGTCATAAGAAGAAAAAAAAACATTAATACAGTTCAAAGTTCGTTCGAGACCCTATGTACAACGAAAAAGAAATGTTTGCTGCCCTTGCACAATAAGGCGAGTATTACTGCGTAAAATAAGGTTTTAAGCGGACGACATGCACAATCTCTGTTCGTGGTGAGTGGCGCTGGGTCGTTGCCGAGCCTCCTTCTGGAATGACTTCGTAGTTGACCTCGTTCAACCGCCGTAATACTTTGTAGGGTCCGAAGTACTTGCTCAGGAGTTTCTCGCTGAGACCTCGCCGTCTAACAGGAGTCCAAACCCACACTTGGTCGCCAGGTTGATAGGTAACTGGTCGATGGTGGATGTTGTACCTTCGACAGTCTTTACAATGCTGCGATCTTATGTGCACGCGGGCTAGTTGACGTGCTTCTTCTGCTCGCTGAATGTAATCCTCGACATCAGGAGTTAGCAGCTCGTGCTGGTCGATGTCACAAGGAATCATGGCGTCTAGCATGGTTTGCACGTCTCGACCGTAAACGAGGCGGAAGGGTGCGAACCTTGTCGTTTCCTGGGTTGCGGTGTTATACGGAAACGTTACGTATGGCAGGATCTCGTCCCACGTTTTATGCTGCACATCCACGTACATATAAATCATGTCAGCCAGTGTTTTGTTTAGCCTTTCTGTCAAGCCGTTACTCTGGGGGTGGTATGCGGTTGTCTTACGGTGGTTCGTGTAACTGAGTTTGAAGATGTCGTCCAACAGTTTTGCCGTAAACGCTGTCCCTCGGTCAGTTATGATGACTCACGGGGCGCCGTACGAAGCACTATGTGGTGCATGAAAAACTGGGCGACTTCAGATGCTGTACCACGTGGCAGTGGCTTCGTTTCAGCGTAACGCGTCAAATAATCAGTTGCGACGATGATCCACTTGTTTCCAGAGTGAGACAAAGGAAACGGTCCAAGAAGGTCCATTCCAACTTGGTCAAACGGCGTACGCGGTGGGTCGATGGGTTGTAGGAGGCCTGCAGGCTTTACAGGTGGTGACTTGCGACGCTGACATTCGCGGCATCCTTTCACGTAGCGTTTCACACAAGCTGCAAGTTTTGGCCAGAAATATAGCTGTCGTACCCGGTCGAGCGTCCGTGAGTATCCCAGATGGCCGGATGTCGGCTCATCGTGGCAGGCTAATAGGATATCATCACGAAAGTCTTGAGGAACGACTAGAAGATAAGATCTGCTGCCGGTACCGGTGTTTTTCTTGTATAATATGCCGTGTCGTAAGCAAAATGACGGCCACGTACGGGAAAGTTGTCAAGGAACCGACACGGTGCTGCCTTCTAAATGGTCGATGATGGGCCTTAACTCGGGGTCCGCTCGTTGCTTACTGAGGAGGTCCGCCCCACTGAGAGTCCCCAGGAAGGCACTGTCGTCTTCTACAGCTGTATGGTCGGATTCTAGAGGTGCTCGTGATAGCGTGTCGGCGTCTTCATGCTTTCTACCCGACTTGTAGACGATGGTGACATCAAACTCCTGAAGTCGCAGACTCCATCGTGCTAATCGCCCAGAGGGGTCTCGGAGGTTAGCCAACCAACGTAAAGCGTGGTGATCCGTCACAAGTTTAAATGGGCGCCCATAGAGATAAGGCCTGAACTTTGTAATCGCCCATATTACCGCGAGACATTCTTTCTCTGACGTTGAATAGTTGGTTTCGGCACGTGATAAAGTGCGGCTCGCATAGGCGATCACACGTTCGGTCCCATCTTGTGTTTGCACCAAGATAGCTCCGAGACCAATGTTGCTTGCGTCAGTGCGCACCTCTGTGTCAGCGTCCTCATCGAAATGACCAAGCACAGGAGGGGAAGACAATCGATGTTGCAGTTCCGCAAAGGCAGTCGCTTGTTCGTCTGTCCACAGAAATGGGGTGTCGTCACGCGTAAGTCTGATGAGTGGCTCCGCAATCTTAGAGAAGTTTTCGATAAAGCGGCGATAGTATGCGCAGAGCCCCAGAAATCGTCGAAGACTTTTCTTGTCTGTCGGAGCTGGAAAAGCGGCCACAGCGGCAGTCTTCTCGGGATCGGGCTGAACGCCTGCAGCGCTCACAACATGACCCAGGAACTTCAGTTCTTTGTAGCCGAAATGGCACTTCTCAGGCTTGAGGGTAAGGTCAGCGGATCGTATAGCTTCAAGAACACTCCGAATGCGATGAAGGTGCTCGTCAAACGTTTTTGAAAAGACAACGACATCATCTAAATAGACGAGGCAACTTTTCCACTTGAGGTCAGCGAGAACGGTATCCATCAATCGTTGGAATGTGGCCGGAGCAGAACAGAGACCGAATGGGAGCACTCGGAATTCATACAGACCGCCAGGAGTTACAAAAGCAGTTTTTTCGCGGTCACGTTCATCAACTTCAATTTGCCAGTAACCACTTTTGAGGTCGATTGAGGAAAAGTACTTTGCTCGCCTCAGCCTGTCAACAGAATCATCCACTCGAGGCAACGGGTACACGTCTTTCTTTGTGACGTTATTCAGCTTCCTATAATCGACACAAAAGCGAAGTGTACCATCCTTCTTCTTTACAAGAACCACTGGCGATGACCAAGGGCTGCTCGATGGCTGTATTACACCGTCTTGAAGCATGTCCTTCACTTGCTTTTGAATCACGCGTCGTTCAGTTGGTGAAACTCGGTAAGGCTGTTGCCGTGTAGGGTGCGCGTCGCCGTAGGTGATAATACGGTGTTTGATAATCGATGTCTGACGGATCCTTGATGAACGAGCAAAGCAGGCGTGGAATTCTATCAACAAGTCGTTAAGCCTTCGTTTGTTTTCGTCAGAAAGCGTTGGATTTACGTCGACACACTGGAGAGGTGCTTCGGCATTATCGGTCGCCTCGAAAGCAAAACACTCAGTCACATTGGTTACTGGGTAGGCATAGGCGATGACAGTACCATTGAAAAGGTGTCGGCGCTCGTAGCTGAAGTTTGTAGCAAGAACCTCGCAGTGGCCAGCCTGGAGGTCTACTAGGCTTCGTGCTATACAGATACCCTGGGAAAAGAGTAAGGATCGATTGCTCTCCGCCACCATTTCAGCGTGTGCTGATTCATTACACGCCACTCGAACCATAACACTTGAGCGCGGTGGTATCATCACATCATCGTCAATTACACGCAGACATACTCGATCGTGGCTGGGATTATGCTCTGGTGTGGCGCTTTTTGTTGAAAATGTGATGAGGCGTTGTCGAATGCCGATGATAGCACAATGCTCCCCCAGGAAGTCTATGCCAATGATCAGGTCTCGAGAACACTGACGGAGAACGCTCAAGCTGACAACAAAGGTAGAATCACGAATCTGTATTCGTGCTGTGCAAACGCCGAGTGGCATGACGATGTGCCCGCCAGCAGTACGAATTGGCCTGAGGTTCCAAGGCACCGTGACTTTCTTCAGGAGAGCAGCCTGTTTTTCACTTATTATCGAAAAATCCGCACCCGTGTCAACTAAAGCACTGACTTTGCGACCGTCGAGCAGCACTGGAATGTCTAACGAGATCTTTGCGGAACCATCTGGTGTCGTCGTCGTCGGGGTATCGTCAGTTTCCGGAAGCGTCGGTAGGAGGCCTCGAGCTTGTCCAGTATGAGCGGCCTCGCCCCCGAAGGTCGCTGTGGTTAGTTTTCCCGGCGTGGACTGGGTGACCGACCCTGCGCCACGCTCGAATAGGTACGGCGATTAGGAGAAAATCGCCACGGTGACGGGGAGCGTGACTGGTGCAAGGACGACGAAGTTCCGCGCTGCTGAGCCACATACTCTTCAGTTTCAGGGGGCCGCTGACCGAACCTGGGTGGCGGTGAGTTCGTCGAAAATCCGCGTAGTCCAAGTTGCCGGTAAGAACAGTGTCGGTAAAGATGCCCAGCTTCGCCACAGTGGAAGCAGAGAGGACGTCTATCTGGCGCACGCCAGACGTCTGATTTCCGCGAAATCAGGCGAAGTGCGCTGTAATATGGCGCCGCTTGGACCGTCTGCAGCATGGCTGGGGCCACGGTGGGATGCGGGATTGCGGGTGTAATAGGTTGCCGCAAAGCTTGAGCATACGACATGCGGGGGAAGTCACTAGGTGGTTGATAATCCCGCATGAAAGGAGGTTCTCTTAAGGCATGCTGGACTTCATCTCGGACTACGCTGGACAACGAAGAGATAGTGGGCTGCGAGGGCACAGACAGCTTCTGGAGTTCTTCGCGGACGACTGAACGTATGATCTCTCGGAAGAAATCCATTTGACCACAGAAAGCTCCCAAGTAGTCCGTAGTTGAAGCGTTGACGTGCCGTTCGTATGACGGGGCCCGGTGCCTAAGAGTGCTTTCGATGGTGACGGCTTCTCTGAGAAATTCGGACACAGTCTTGGGAGGACTGCGCACAAGCCCACCGAAAAGCTGTTCTTTCACCCCGCGCATGAGGTACCGTACCTTCTTTTCTTCCGGCATGCCGGGGTCAGCTCGGTGGAAAAGACGCGTCATGTCCTCGACATACATCGCAACCCCTTCATTCGGCAGTTGTATGCAGGACTGCAGATCGCGCTCAGCTCTTTCCCGCCGGTCAGGGCTTGCATATGTCCCAAGAAGTCGGCGTTTGAAGTCTTCCCACGATGTAAGAATACCTGCCCGATTCTTATACCGTACACGTGCGCCGTCCAAAAGACTGAAATAGACGTGCCGCAGTTTGTCTGCGTCGTCCCACTGGTTGTGCACGGCAACGAACTCGTAATGAACGAGCCAATCTTCGACATCCTCAAGCGCAGTGCCATGAAAGGGATTTGGCGTTCGCGGTGTGAGTAAGGTGCAATGAAGCGGCGTTGTGCCGTTCGTACCGTTCGGGTTGGTGTCAGTAGGGCTGGTCGGAGCTGCCATGTTGTTTACGAGCAGTCCAAACTCAGGGGATTGCCCTCGGATTCTTCTGCTGGCGCGGTGCACAGGAGTAACCACCGGTACGGCGCTTGAGTTCTTGCTATGTGGAGGGGTACGGTGCATAGATTACCCAGCACGTCCACCAGTTTGTCACGCACCAAGAGCCGTGAAGACAAGACAGGAACAGCGGGGCAGAAAGACACGAGCGTGTATCTTTAAACGAAGCGCTAACACACACTCCTTCGTTCTCTTTTCCCTTTTCGGCTCGCTAGGGCTTGCCGGCTCACAACTCTAGGAGGCAATATTATTCTACTCGAGGAGCAACACATGGACAATTTCTTCCTTGTATTTTGCACGATAGGAGTTTCATCATTGCACACTTTCATTTATTTACTTATTTATTTATTTATCAATACTCCTACCCTAACATGGGGTTTTAGCGGGGAGGATATAAATATTACTATATTTACAAACTGCCAAACAAATAAGGAGAGAACAAGTGAGGTATGTACGTGCAAATGCAGGTGCTGATAGCCAACCATTTCTTTCATCTGCTGCATATGGGCGTTTATGGAAGCTTCGCTTGCAATGACCACTTATGTTGCAACAGGCCCAAATTATGCAAGTCAGTCGGACACTGCAGCACCCCAGCTGGCGTCGGGTATGCAGGCATGCTTTGCAGAAGAATTCTCCCGGCACTTTAAGGGCGAAGCTTTTCTTAGTCTAACCTTGCCCTATGTCAGGCGTAACCGGCGGTATCAGACAAACAGAAAGACAGACGGAGGGATGCACGGACGAGCAGATAGACGGACAAACAGACGGACAGACAGGTGGACAGAAAGACGGACAAACAGGTAGACAAACAGATATGCAGACGAACGCACAGACAGATAGACGGACATACGGACGGATAGACAAACAGACGGCCGGACACACAGATGGACGGAGAGAAAGAGGGACAAACAGACGGACAGACAGACAGACGCTTCGCCCCACTCATCATCATTCACTCCATGGATATGCTGCGATTTCTTTAGAAGTTGCCATACCTGCACAAGCACATCGCCTATCTTTTTGTGAGCCCCGATTACAGACACACGATCACCTATTGGACGACTGCGTTAGAACAGTCTTGTTCGAGCCACGTTGCTGAAAATAATGTAAGGAACTGCTCTCGTGGAACTCTCCTGCTTGAACTCGTTCCTAGACAAAGAAATACAAGGCGCGTCCGCGCCAGTTGGCAGCACGCCTCATTCGAAGCTCGTTGAGAGCGTTTAAGAAGGCCGCACACACACACACCGCTCCGGTGAGGCCAAGAGGAAGGAAACAAAAGCTAGGCAGGGCGAGATGTGCCGGGAGCGTAAAGAATAGAAGAGCGTAACATCCCGCGCGAACACCCTGGCGCACGTGTGCCCCGATACGATTGTATTGCGAGTCTTCTTCCCCCGGCGGCATAAAAAGAGGATCGAACATCATCGCCGGCCTCTCGGTGCCATCAGAAAGCGTTCACGAGTCGGTCCTGCTCGGTCGAACAGGTGAAGCAAAAACAGTCCGAACAGGATCCAATCGGGGCCCGGGGAGTCGAAATCACAGCCTGTCGACTTCCACGATAAGACGCGTTAAAAATGATGAACGATCGCGCACGACTTCAAACACAGTGATGTTTGGTACGGAACTCGGGGAAAGCAAATAAAAAGTCCGTTTCGAGTCGGAAAGACCGGTTGGCGAGCGACATATCGACAGCAGCACTGTCATTTCAGTTCCGAAATTGATGATGATATTTGCAGAAAAGGGTCCGTCTCTGGTGCTTCGACTACTCGGCCACAAGTGAGGACGAGCAAACGCGTCCAAAAACGGATTCCGAAAGGAAAGACCGCCATCGAGAAGTGAATATCAAGCGTTGCACATGAACGCACCGAAATCGTGGGGCATGCCGACGAAGGCCAGCTTTTTCAAATGCACAGGCTTCCAACGCTGTCACGATGTCGAGATTCTTAAACAAAGAACGTACTGAAAACGACCGGCAAAACCAACAATTAGGTCCTTTGCTTGAATGCTTGCAAGATTAAACGAGGAAATAAATACTCGCCGTGGCTGCGGCCAGGTTAACCAACCCTGGACCTCTCCGACGGTTAGAGAAAGCTTCAGTGGTCGATAGACATTCAACCTTTGCAAGCTTGCTCACCCTAAGGTGAGCAAGCTTCACACTTCGCCACTCACGCACATATAGGTTTGACGAAATTATTACTTCAACAAAAAGCCAAAGTACACGCGTTAGTACAAGTTGGCAGGCTAACGCTGCAGGAAGTGCAGGAAACAGCCATTTTCTCACTCGTTCATTCCTAGAAAGCCTATAGGAATGAACCCTTCTGACAAAGTCAATGCAAACAAAATTATGTACCCCCTCAAACGCAGTCTTGCGATACGCGAGAACGCATAGCGAATATAATTACGGACATATTGCACATCAATTCATCTGCCCGCTTATGCCTTTGTGCTCTCGTGATCATGGTCATGAAATACCAAAATTTTCATAGCATAAATGTGACAAGGACATGAATGACAGGTCATGAAATGAATAACATTACTTGCATGTCAGCCACATCATGACACAAATTACATAAACGATAATGCATTAGTCGGGAGGCTGTCGTTTTCGTTTCATTCACCCGATATACACCACAAAAGGCATGCGATCCTGTGATAAATTCCTTACATGAATTCCATGATATATCCTGAATTGAATGACATGTATCTTACGCGTGGTAAGCGATAATGTCATACATGACAAGACGCCGTCGCAGTCATTTCTTTAGATAGCTTTTCTCAACACGCGTGACTTATCATAAATGACGAGACATGATACAGTTGTCATGAAATGACATCTGTGTCATCTCGCTGACAAGGCAGAACGTAAACGTTTCGCCAAGTGGCCTTGTCCAACTACTTTGAACAATTGTCGCTGCTTTCACATTCATTTCTTCAGGTGTGATGACCACTCGGCATGTGCGACATAGCATAAATGACGCTACACGTACCTTATCTGCACGCCCAGAACCAAGGCTCGATGGCTAACGCGTGCGTAGTGTTGGTTAAGTTTAATGGCAGGGGCTGCATGGTTTTGACTAGCGTAACATTGGCTGCTTGCTAATTGTACCTAGCGATTCATTGATTTGATTTGATACGTGAGGTTTAACGTCCCACAATCACCATATGATAATGATAGACGCCGTAGTGGAGGGCTCCGGAAATTTCGACCACCTGGGGTTCTTTAACGTCCACCCAAATCTGAGGACACGGGCCTACAGCATTTTCTCCTCCATCGAAAATGCAGCCGCCGCAGCCGGCATTCGATCCCGCAACCTGCAGGTCAGCGGCCGAGTACCTTAGCGACTAGACCACCACGGCGGGGCAATTGTACCTAGCGCTTGCTAATGCTGAGTAGCTGTTAGCTGCCAGAATGTGTTGGCTAGGTGTTCGCATAAGTCGATTTGTCCGCTTGAGATGTTCGGAGACCTATTCCCCAGAGCTGCGATAGTTTTTCTAGCGTACAGTTGACGGTTTGTGAATTTTGTGCGGCACTTTTTCTTTTCTTTTTAGCGTGTTTTTTTTTCATGTCATAGGTGAAAAGTTTCCAAGCTCTACACAGGAATTATCAATTTATCAACGTGAATAAATCGGTCTAGCGATAGTCCCATAAAAGCATCGCTGTGTTTTACAAATGCGTACATGCGTGAGTGAGTGAGTGAGTGAGTGAGTGAGTGAGTGAGTGAGTGAGTGAGTGAGTGAGTGAGTGTGCAGCACGAGCAGACCACCCCTCACAGCACTGTGGGACAGCCATGCTGTACACAACTCGGGCCAGCACAAAACTTGGGTGTGGCCAACATCCACGCTGTACCTCAGAGCCCGCCATCTTCTCATCAAGCAATTCATTCGACCGTATACGCAGAGCACCAGTTCAGACCACGAGTGAAGCGCCAAATTCAGCTGACAACTTTCGAAGTAAAATATCGATTGGAGCAGCAGCCGACACATCCTGGCGCCCCCCGCGCTGCTATAGCGGGGGAGCAGCGCCGCGGTCGTCGGGGCGCCGATAAGCAGCGCCGTACTATTAACACCCACGTTCGATAGCGACCGGAAAAAAGCTTCCGATGTCGCTGCCGCGGAAACAATGGCCAGCCGCTCCCCCTCATAACCGTTGTGCGCCCTCCTCGGTCGCATCGTCGAATGGCCGCATGAATGAGGACTCCCCGAAGTTACGATCGGGCTGCGCAATCAGCACCATTCGCTGGACTGCGCGATATGAGCGAGGCATATACGCGAGTGCCTCGGAAGAATGCAACGCACACGTTTAAGCGGCACACGTACAACGGCGCAAAGAATGGCACGAGTGAAACACCGCAGGCGCTGGTTCAATCAGTCGAGCAGTCGCTACACGAAAAGGACACGGATGATCTTGTTTTGTTCTGCTTGTTTGTCTGTGTGTTCTGCAGTGCATCCCTTCACTCGCAGCACCTTTGAGTGGAGATTAAACGCATGCCATCCTGTGGATACTTGTGGAGTCACAGCATGTGTGCCAAACAAGTCCAGCGATAAATCCTCGAGTTGTAGCGGGGTAGTTCAACGTTTTGCTAGCACTACCAATTGCAGGGTCGTGGACACTTGCGACTTCAAAGCGAAATTGTCGACGTAAAAGGTGCCCTCACTGTCATAAACAGAAAAGCGCCTCACGTGATGAGCTGTGGATCAACTTTGGCAATTTTGTCAATAAAATGGAGGACAGAAAATGTGAGGGCAATGAGTGAGTGGTGGCACGCTAAATTGGAGGAACATGTTATTTCCCAGTGATGAAGAACGACACCCTCACTGCAAATTAACAAATTAAGGAAAAAAAATCACAGCATATCTACGGAGTGAATGATGATGAGTGGGGCGAAGCGTTCGTCCGTGCGTCCGTTCGTTCTTTTTTCCGTCCGTCCGTGAGTCCATCCCTCTGTCCGAGCCTCCATCCATCCGTGCGTCCGTCCGTCCGTCTGCCTGTCCGTCCGTCCGTCCGTCCACCTGTCTGTCTGTCTGTCTGTCTGTCCGTCCGCCTGTCTGTCCGTCCGTAAATCCGTCTGTCTGTCCGTCCGTACGTCCGTCTGTCTGTCCGTCGACACCTGCTGATGATTCATTGAACTAGGCAGTCCCAAACCACGACGAGCAGGGAGGAATAATCCCACGGCTACAGTGAACTCAAATATGATCTAGTGGCGTGACCGGCAGGCCACGTCTGCTGCCTCGGCGGTCCAAAACGACACGTATGGCCGCTAGGATGTCTCGCGGCGCCCCTGCGCCTCTTCGTGTCATGTGAGCGAGGCGAGCGCCAGCGGCGTCTTCTCTGGATAGCGCGGGCAGCGCGAGAGTCAATCTGTGCGTGTGCCAGAGGCGCGTTGGGGGCAGACAACTTGGACAGACGCACCTAGCATCGCAAAAGACGAAACGATAAGTGTTTCACCTGGTACTGTACTGTTATTTCCATAAACAGAGAATGCATAATTTTGAGATAAAAACAAGCATGTTTGTTTTCAAGTGTTGTAAAAAATAATGGAGTGCATCTTGGTGCCAAATCTGGAACACAATGACAGAGTGATGCGTACCCTGGTGGTTACATTTGTTCATGTTTCACTTCTACGCCATGGTCACAAAAACTTTTGCAATAACGTTTGCGTACGAAAAGATGAAGCAAGTGCTGATTTAATATAACTTCATATTACTTTGTTTTCCACTCGAAAAAGAAGCGTCGCGAATCTCAAGAACATGATCCATCAGAAGCAGATCCGAAGCCTATATCTTCCCATCAATCCCATGTGGGTACAAGCGCCGCTTAAGAAACCAGCGTAACGCCAGATTCCATGGCACTCTAGGTATTATTGTATGAAACTATATGGTCTGCCGGTTCTTTTCAGGTAGAGGCCTGAACTCTGGCGATAGACCTTGCTGCCTGCGACTAGCTCGCTGCTCAGGGTTGGCGTCGGTGTTTTCTTCGGCACTTGAGCTAGGTTCAAGGCTTGAAGGGGGCGTCCGTTACATTAAAGAAAATCGCGGGATTGAATCCCGGCTGCGGCGGCTGCATTTCCGATGAAGGCGGAAATGTTGTTGGCCCGTGTGCTCAGATTTGGGTCTTCGTTAAAGAACCCCAGGTGGTCGAAATTTCCGGAGCCCTCCACTACGGCGTCTCTCATAATCATATGGTGGTTTTGGGACGTAAAACCCCACATATAGATCAATCAAATCATCAAAACATTAAGAAACATCCCATCCACCAGATGTCGCGGTGTCGTAACGTGGACGAAGGGAGCAGGCTGGATGTTCAGATAAAAACTGTTTATTTGGGCCGAGCTTGTGGCCGGTAAAAGGAAAGTCACATTACAGCAACACAGCGGCACTAATAGCGGCAAACAGAACATCGGCCGTCAATCTACTCAGCAGCGGCGAAGCGCGTCGGCATTTATACATATCCCGTCAAATATTCCAGCTTTATCGCTGGTTGTCGCACAAGCTGAGGAACAATCTCAAGTGTTCGCGTCTTGCGCGCGATCCTAAAGGGTACTGACACAAAAACATTGAACTCGCGTTTTTCTGCTGCAATGTGTTGCCGGGGCCTGTTATTTATGACATGTCACATCGTTTGCTGCAGCAAGCGACAGATAATTATTTACAGGCCCCTCATTATTGATCAATTTCAGTTTCGGTTTGAGAGAGCTCCAAAGATTGGGTGCAACTGTCGCCACCTAACTTGTGCAGCTTTTGACAACGTCAGCACACAGAACTGTGACACACTTTCGCACGGTCCCCCTCAAGAATTACAGTCGAATAGGAAACGGGACTGCAATGTCGCCAAACACAGAATTTTCTAAGCCTGCGCCACGGCCACGCACTCGCAACCAGCCGCCGAGAAATATAAACTGTGGTAACAAACGCCGCAGAAGAAAAATGGCGGCTATGACGTCCTCATAACTTGTTTTGTTGACTGCAGCGTGGTGACGTGAGGGAAGTATGGGGTCGCCTAGGTGTCCCCTTCGATGGTGTCAATGACACGATGAAGTCGAGGTCTCGCGCAAACTTCAAAATTCCTTTAAAATACCTTTCCTGCTATATTCGCTGTTAATATTTTGCAGATGATATACGAATGTTTCTGGGTATCAACCCTACAGGCTATCTCGGCCGCGAAATTTTGTGACAGTGCCCCTTAAACAATGATCTACAATGAACAATGAACCATTTCGAACAATGAGGCGCTGTTTGCGCTGAGAATTCCTCACATATTTTGGGGGGCAAAAACCGAATGGAGCAAGAGTGAGAAAAAAGAAACGCGAGTGGCAATATTTATTAATTATATGGGGTCAAATACGTAGGGGAGTGCCTTGTACTCCCTCTCCACCAATTCTTCCGGGTGGTTCCAGATAAATGTATCTTATGTATTCATCTCTTTCAATAATAATGCCCTTGCTGGTTTGCAACCACTCATAACTCATATTTCAGGGTACTACATCAAAAGGCGCCCAGAAGAGACCCGATTACGTGAGATAATGATGTTAAAGAGCATTGACGCCATGATCTAAGAAGCTCATTCGACTTACGGACTCATGAGCCGACTCACTTGGACTCACTCAGACTCGGATCGAGCTGTGAGTCTGAGGCTGAGTGAGTCAGGGTGAATAATGTTTTGGTGAGTTTGAGTGCGAGTGAGTCCAGTTGAAGAAAATTTTCGGTCAGTTTAAGTCCGAGCGAGTCCTAAGCTCAAGATATATTTCATGAGTGAGTCTGAGCGAGCTGCACAATTTTTGCCGACCTATGGCTGCGCTATCTCTGCTCAGGTTAAAGAACGCCAGGTGGTCTAAATTTTCCGGAGCCCCCCACAATACAGCGAGGCACATCAAATCGGCGGTTTTGGCAGGCAATGCCACAGAAATCAAAATGTTAACAAAACGGAAACGCGCCAGCAAATCTAAAGCCTCACAACGACAGTACGTCCATACTCTCTGAGTTATTGCTTTGCGGCCACTACGCGACGTGACCGTCCGTGTACATTGAGACTACACCGACTGAGAAAAAAAAAATGGTTTTCGTCATCTTAGGAGAATGCGTAGGGACTCTGCGAATTGCGGGCTGTCGTAAGGCCTCGTGCGGCTTGGCGAAACGCTGGCAAAACGAGGTGTGGCATAGCCGTCGGTAGCGCGCCAAGGACGAGTTTTGTGCCCCTGTTATTCGAGTGCCTTGATGATCGATATTAAGTGCAGGGCACTGTGGGGTCCATAACATGCTCTCATCGCTAAATTGGTGATGCGCAGGCAAAACCACGTAGAAAATAGATAAAAAAAAAGACAGGGGAAAATTTATGGATAAAAATATGGATATAAATCAGAAAAAAAACTGGAAACGGTATAAAGAAATGAACGAAGAAAGAAAAGACAAAGAAAGCTTCGTACTTCCTTCAGGCTTGGCAGTGTGAAGCTGCCTTGCTTTTCCTTCACGTCCAACGCAAGCCTCTCAGCACACTCCATGGAGTTCATCGTACTTGCCGCTCATTTTACAAGAGCGCAGCAAATACGCGATGCACTGCTAAGAGACCGAGATGCATCCACCACGTTGAAAAAAAAAAAAAAAAAAAAGCCCGGCCACCTTGAATCTCAGTGATCTCAAAAAAACAGCGGAGGGGATCACGGCTGACTGGAGGAACCGCCCATCGTGGATACCGCTCACCGGAACACGGAACCGGCGGGCCCCGATTTCTTTTCTCGATCGCGTTTTACTTTCCGCTCAGAACTGCCAGCGTCACCCCCTCAGACCGTCTTACTCCATAACTGAATGCTTGGGAGAAATGGCTCGTAAACTCTGGTGGGGGGGGGGGGGGGGGGGGGGCGAGTTGTTTGACGAATGGGGATCCGAACACGTCCGCCTGGAACACGCACAAGATGCACCCTGCAGCTTCTGCACGCCCGCTCGAACAGGCTGACACCACTAGAGTCTCTGGATTCTCGCCATAATACCTAGAGTGAAATCTGGCGCCACCGTCTATGCGAATTTCCTAAGGGATGCCGTTGCCGCAATGGGAATCACGGCATATGTGTCCGCGAGGCTTGTGTTGGCTAGCGTTGAGCGAGGGTTCGCCTAAAAAGCGGATACGACTGCTGAAATAAACCATCTACAAAGCAAATTTTGAAATGGCAGCGCAAAGACACAGGGGGAAAAAGAAAGGCAGTGGAGATGAAGAGCGCTCTTTGTCTCCACCGATTTTCTTTTGCCCTGCATCTACGCGCTGTCCTTCAAAGTGGGTACAATGAACCAGCTTGCCCAAAGCTAAGTACTTCAAAAACAAAACTTCCATCAGCGTATCTTTTTAATGAGTACTGCGTTCTAGAATAAATGTCCGCTCACCTTTACGGCACAACCAAACAGCGAAAGAGAAAAACGGACGACAAACAGTAACTGGGTCAACGCTGACTTTGTCGTCCGCCTTTTAAGTTTAGCGACTAATTCTTACTTTGTACGTTTCATGAAATTATACATCGAAGCAAAAGTTAAACTTATATAAGACTCGTTTTAGTACAATAACAAAACACTGATACAGTAAAATCTCGGTTATGCGAATTTGGCTGTGTCACCATTATTATTGGTATAATACGATATTCGCATCTCCAGAAAACATGAAAAATTTGTCGCTAATAGAAAAAAAAAACAGGCGGGTATTTTCATTTATTGCGTCTCAGGGCCGCAACAGGGCCCGTAGCCAGGGAGGGAGAGGTTGCCCTGAGTGCCCCCACCTCCCCGAATGGAGGGCGTTGTTTTACGGATAATAAATAATGAAAATACGTGTTTCTAAAGGCCTTCAATTAACAAGTATCCTCCCACATGAGAAAGGCCAGGGCTGTGGCCGGGTTCCCGGAAAAAATTCCTGGCTACGACGCTGGCACCAACAACATGATTAATCACCCTGAATGACTGCCCGTAAAGGTTCCTAATGTCAACAATCATAGTAGTACTCGTAAATACGTCGCGTGTAATTAACGAAGTAGATTTGTTCTGATCCGTCACAGCTAGTGACTACTCCCAAACCTTAGTGAGCTATACCGCATGATATTAAAGTAGCGCGGCGAAAACTACTTAACAAGCTCCTTGCACGCGATAGATGCAAGCCGAACTAAAAAAAAAATTATTATTGCGATAGCACTTATATTGGCAGTCAGCTGGATTTTATCGCCTTTGTCGGCGTCGACGACTGCCGTCATTCACCGGGTTCATTCTATCGCGAGCGCTGGCGGACAACCAGACGATGGAGAAGAAGCGCGAGCAAGCACGAGAGAAGAAACAGGTTCCTCCGAGTAAGAGTAGGGTCTCAATGCCCGTGTAAAATCAAGTCTCTTTTAACTCCGTCGGCGGATTCGAGTCCTTCCAAGACATCCCCCACATCTTGGTGCCGATGGACCCGGGATTGACCAACCGACGACTACGAGTGGCCTGGAAGACATGAACAAGCTGAAGGCGATCCTTGAACAGCAGGATGAGGCCCTACTTTGAAATGACTCCACGACGCATGAGCAGCTCGACTCCATATACGAGAGGCTAAATACGAATAACAATGAGCTGAACAAGATCAACTCTGAATTGGAAGGTCTCATCTCAGACGACGACTTCGAAGCCGAGTACAATACAATTCTAGAATACGAGGACAACGCGCCGCGTATTCTGTCCGAGCTCATAACCAGGCAGAAACGCACTTCATGCGCACAAACAGAAGATGGATCGGTGACGGCTACTTGTACGATCGCTACACTATCTGAGAGGACGGAAGCCAAGCTAGCGGAGATCACGATGGCGTTCTTCGATGGGGATGTGTGTAAATGCACGGTGTTCTGGGAGCTGTTTGCCCAGCTTGTCCATAAAAACGCCACGCTGTGGTCATTCTCTCTTGAGCGCGGGTATCTCCCCTTCCCCTTTTCTCGTCCACGGTCTCGGGGCAGATCGTGGCACTGGCGACGAAAACGAGTACAGTCAACGAGCCGACCGACGCCATCGAGAGCGGCGAAACAGCGCCCCCGCCTCTGCCGCTGTATGGAAGGCTCGAGTTGTTTGAGGGTGACGGGTCTGCCTGGCCATTTTCAAGGAGCAAATGACACGCCCGAGGACAGCACGGCATTTTCTTGTCTCGCTGCAGAACTCAAGTGTTCAGCCTACCACTCG
Source organism: Rhipicephalus microplus (assembly GCF_043290135.1). NCBI lineage: Eukaryota > Metazoa > Arthropoda > Arachnida > Ixodida > Ixodidae > Rhipicephalus > Rhipicephalus microplus. Next base: position 5,867,613 of record NC_134702.1, on the reverse strand, counting down.
GCTTCCTAAAGTGGGCTACACCGCATATTAAGATGCTCAGTGAGCTGCTTACTACACTGGTGATTTATTTGTGGGGTTTAACGTCCCAAAACCACTATTTTATTATGAGAGACGCCGTAGTGGAGGGCTCCGGAAATTTTGACCACCTGGGGTTCTTTAACGTGCACCCAAATCTGAGTACACGGGCCTACAACATTTCCGCCTCCATCGGAAATGCAGCCGCCACAGCCGGGATTTGATCCCGCAACCTGCGGGTCAGCAACCGAGCACCTTAGCCACTAGACCACCACGGCGGGGCAAGCTGCTTACTACACTGCGCTCGCACTTCAGTCCGGCGTCGTCCAAGCAAATGAAGCGGTTCCGCTTCAACAGAGCAGCCAAGAAGAAGAGTCCCGTGCAAGTTAGTCGCTAAGCTACGAGGTTCGGCAAGTACCTGCGCTTTTGGGGACCAGCTGGACTCGCTGCTCCCGTACTGTTTTGTCTGCGGCATAGACAACCCTGCTATGCAGACACGTCACCTGGGATTGCCCGACCCCTCGCTGGAGAATGTAATGAAAGCAGCGCTGAGGATCGACGCTGCGACAAAGGTCGCCGACAAAATTGCGAGTGCGGCGACAACGGAAGCGGCGGTCAACTAGATGGTGATAAGGGGCGGTATCTGCAGTCGCTGCGGTGATGCCTACTTCTCCCTCACTGTGCCAGGTTTCTCATATGCAATGCTCTACATGCGGAAAAACGGGGCACCTTGCCCGAGTATGCCGAGCGGGAAAGCCGACTAGCGGACAGCAGCAGCAGCCTGTATCAAGCCCCGGTTCCTCTGAAGCCCGCGGACAGGGTAGGCGTCGCAAGTGGCAGCATGGACATGCTGCAGCAAGCTCTGTTGACGTTGCGAGGCCTTGCTCTCTCACCAAGATCGTCCGCTTCTTCTTTCGGTCCTCGTCCACCTTCCATAGGATGTCCGATTGCGGTGATATAGCTTGCATCAACGCGGCAGGAGAGTGTAAGCGCAGTACAACGAGGCTACCTCGAGCACAGCAGCACGCGTCGACGCAATGGAGAGAAGCAAAAAAAAAATGGCCCGGTATCTGCATGTAACCTGCAAACGTCGTCGAAAGACGATAGTCTTGCGTGTGGAGAGTGAACAATTAATTTGATGTTCTGCGCAAGAAAATCGGTGAATGGTATTCTGAAGGCGCTGCGTTATAGTGCCTCGGGCGTGCAGCGGAGACGAAAGAGCGCATCAAGTCACATCACACGTGAGACATCAGCGCCACCTGGCAGTCTTCTTGAAAAACGAAGCGCGTGGCTCCGAGACGGGTGTGCGCGCCTGTCTCAGAGTTGATGAGGTGAGGAACGCAAGGCGACGGGTAGGTGCCACCACCATCGCGTCTCAGCAAAGTGTTGGAAACACTCATCTTTTCGTGCAAGCGTTGCGTGGTCAGTGCAGCGTGATAAGCACTACGGTCCTTAAATTTACTCATGCAAGCATTTTCTAGTAAATGATGCACATGAAGAATACATAGGTGTTGTTATGGTGCATCAGACTTGCGTAATAATTGCTTATTAATTGACAATTGCACAAGTATGAATGCTAAACCTTGAGCAACATTGGTGGGCGCTGCGGATGGGGTCGGCCGTTTTAAATACCCGGTGCCGTAAAGAGTGAACAAACAGACAAATGTACAGACAGACAGACCAACATTTTTGCGTCGAAGGTCCCCAAGAAAGACTACCGTCTTTAAACAATCACAGCATAACCACGAGGTGATTGTGACGCGTGGGGCGAAACGAACGGACGGATGGACGCACGGACAGACGCACGAACGGAAGCACAGATGGATGGACGGACGCTTCGCCCCACTCATCGTCATTCACTCCGTGGATGTGCTGTGATACCATTTTCAATGAGATGCAACGCAATGCAACTGGCTACTACGACTACGACGACACGGGATATACGACCCACGGCGTAAGGGGCTTCGCTCCTAAAAAACCGTGACATCAAAGCTTTAGGATCGACCGGTTGAAAGCCGGTAACTTCAACCGGTCAATACAGTTGCGCGGCCAATCGAGTGTCTGCCTCAGCAGAATTTCGCCCATCATGGAGAATAGGTGTGAACCCACGAGTAGACGCGAAACGTCATCTTTTTTTACTTGTAGCACGAAAAAAATACATTCCCACTACGTGATTGCCGTTCCTCCGTTGCAACTAAAGCTCATTATTATCACTCTCAGACGAACACTATGGCTAACCACGGTTACAGGTAGCTAGCTACACGGCAGACATGACCACAGCTAAGCCTCCTAACCATGGCTATCGCAAACCAGAGATTCCACGACACACTGACACACATCGAAAAAAGAATATTTTAGATTTGATTGAGTACTTTATACTTTATTCCCATACCAACAAGTAGCCCTAAAGAAGCTTAGTTCTTTTTTTTAGGTGCATTATTTACAAAACAAAAATATCCATTTATCAACTTCGTTATGGAAACATATTTTGCTTCTTCGTCTCCGCAACAGCAGCTATGTTTCAGGTTATTGAACTCCTGAAGAAGCGAGGTTGATGTTGAAGTCCTTCACATAAACGCTTGCAAACGTATGCGGGAACAGAAAATGTTTATGCGTAATATTCTCCCCATGACCAGGCCATTTAAATATTTCTTAACTACTGAAAAAACTTGTGCACCTATTTTGGTAGTCCACGCACGCCATCGGAATGCGCCTTTTCCGCGTAAGCAATCGGTGCATGCACGCCAGCGCCGATGAGGCACACGCCATGATTTTTGGTGGCTAAAACGCAACGACAGGTGCGGGCAGTGAAATATATGGTGTCACAATCCCACATCCCCTCCCTCCGAAAATAAAAAAGGGGGTGGGCGCCAACGCAGGCCTGCTCGCACACCGCGGCTGATTGGAGGCCAAGCATCACCAGTTTAGTGATTATTTCTTTACGGATAGCGTGTATGACGAACCTCATAATGCTTAGAATGTCGCGTTGAGAAAAATGACTTCTTTTTGTGCCACTGAGTCAGAAGCCATCACATATAACTCTGCAGGAACCTAGTATCTGTACAAATGATTCTCCGTTAAACGAGAATTTCGGGTATATAATCCTTGTTGGATTTGAGAAGTTTCATGTGAAACATATCTCTGAGACTGAAAAAAAAAAGTTTATCGTGGTTTCCTGCAGCAAAGGCACATTGATTAAAATTTATGATTGAGGAATAGCGGCAGAGGTAACGCTCACTACTTTTTTTTTCAGTAATGCATTACCTTTTTGTCGGAGGCAACATAAGCAGTAAAGCGTTCCTTTTTTTATTACAGTAACGTGTAACACATTTATTGCTTTTTTTTCGGTAACGCGTAACACTAGGCTAGAGCCACGATCACCAAGCGAGACAGGGCGGAAACTACTACGCTCAACTGCCAAGATATTTAACCCCACAAGTTACTTCTACAAAATAAGAAGGCGCACTTACAGACGTCTTACAAACGCCCAATAGCGGAAATGAAAGCACAAAGTTCGACGAGCTGCTTTTTGCCATCATCGAAAGCGCTACAGGAGATCGCAAGGCAATGTCGGACGCGACCTTTTAGCAACGCTATCAATTACAGTGAACGCGCACTACAGACGTGGCTCGAAAGGCTGCAGTCAACGCTCTCGGCGTTCTGTTTGCACGACAGAAGCCTCTGCCGATGACGCTCAATTTACTCTATCTTTAGCGAGATTATTTCACTTGATCCCTTCGAACCTGCTGATATCGTCACTCCACTTTCATCAGCCCCTGACCAAGCGGTGTTTGTCCTACGCTTCTCTCTCTCGCTTAGTGCTGACCAGAATATCTCTGCTCATCCTCACCGTAACCAACTCAGCTATTATGCGGCCTCTTATGACACGCGTGTGATTTTTCGGTTCGTTCCACAACAGGTTGCGTGGTCGTTATTTCTTTTTTATCAATTAAGTTTCCTAGTTAGCCTTCAAGTTTCAGCCACATAGGTTTTAAAACTAGTCAAACTCTTAGTAGAGAGCAAAATTGCAAGGTTTTCATTCTTTCATAAGTCTTTTTTTTTTCATGTCCTGCGTAACTGTTCTCCGGTCAATCCAGCTGATCGCATCTCTCAACGTATCAGCCATGATGAAGCGGTGTACCCTCCCCGTGCCCGGACTGCCACGCATCTGCAATCATTCTTTGTGAAGACTGCCATCGACAGGAACAATCTTCCCTCAGACGTCTTCGTTCACATCAACCATGCTCACTTCAAGAACTCTGTTGAGTCACACTTAGTAAATACAAACTTGTTTGTTTCTCCCCCTCCTCATGTAAAACACTGTGCACAGGGTCCTTGAGCAATTTTCAATAAATAAATAAATAAATAAATAAATAAATAAATAAATAAATAAATAAATAAATAAATAAATAAACTCTAATATGTTAGAACTGGCTCTCAACACGACGCAGGATACAGGTACACAAAACGTTTATAAAATTTCAATATATACAAATCAGGCTAAGATTCAGTGGGCGGCAGGTGAGCAGCAAAACCAGTACTTCCAAGGGGACTCCCTCCCTAATCGTTACTGTCGTTGACGCATCTGCAAATTGACACCTTAAGCCCCGGAAACAATTCAGTGATCACAAAAAAAAAAGACAATTGGCAGATCCCACGTACAGTGGGAATCGATGATATGCGAAGCACGAATGATAAATGTTGATATGTCACTTTAAAATAAGCACAACGCTACGAAGTGGATGTAAATGATGCCGTACATGACTTCCGTGTCATGATTATCATGTTTGGATGTATCGTTTACCTTCGTCATCTATTTACGTCACGTGATACCAAATTCAGTTTATATGGAGCTAGCGAAACGGCTGCGGCACGCTATGAGCGTGGTATGTTGGCATGTTCTTACATGACACGCGGGTCAGGATTATCATGTTTGCACAAGTCATATAATTCTTCATCCATTGACGTCACGTAACACCAAATTTGGTATATGTGGAGCTAGCAAAATGGCCGCAACCGCATCATGAAGGGCCCAATATACTTCAATGTAGCGTGGACGCGCGCGCACGCTGGGCACAGTGACGCTACGTTAGCAAAACGCAAGCACTCTATATATAGTCTGACGCCAGGCGCGACCAGCGTCCGTCGGCGCAGCCCAGCGGCAACTGGTGCGAAATGCGACAAGCTGCATTTCACGCCGATGCGTTACCCAGACAACACTGCGTCTCCCTCTTTTCATGACGGAGGGACGCCGGGTACGCCGAAACACGCTTGCGTCAAAGCAACGCAGCGCGGCGTACTCCTGTGAGTATATGGCAGGACCGGCGCCTGGCGTGGCAATGCCGGCGTGGCACGACCAAGGAGGTTTAAAAAAAACTTCTGGAGTGGAAGCGCCTGCCCTCTGGTGACGCCGACGGCCGCCATGTTGCTGCAGGCAAAAAACGTGCCGTCGGTCGTTTGGGCCCCCGCCGTTCGCGCCACTGAACAACAGTTGTCGCGTTTGTCCCTCGTTCTTTTGTTCTGTGCGGATTTTGTGCAGTTCTAAAGAAAGTTGACACGATTCCGGACGTTATGGTGAGCTCGTGTGTCGCCTTCGGCTGCACTAATCGTGCGAAGCAGAAGCCAGGAATCACTTTTCACGTGTAAGTACGCGGGAAAAAGTTTTTTTTAAACATCCTTGGGCACGACGAAATGAACGCCGGCGAGCACGCGCACCGCGTCACGTCATTCCGTTCCGTCAGGAACTGACAGAGGTACCTGAAAGCATTACGCCTACAGTCTGTTGGGGACAGATGGGTAAGATTGATTTCGTGGGTGACGTTATCAAGAGCCCCTTTGATATCCAAGGCGAGGGTTACCTTATTGTATTGGCGCCTTGATTGTGGCATGTAGTCAAGTTCTCACATGATTATCATGTTTGCACCAGTCACATACCTTCGTGTTTCATTGGCGTCACGTTATACCAAATTTGGCCTATGTGAAGCTAGCGAAACGGCCGCGAGCGCATCTTCAGTGTGGCATGTAGTCATGTTGTTACATGACACGCATGTCGTGACTATAATGTTTGGATGTTTCATTTACCCATGCCGTCCGTTTGCGTGACGTAATACCGAGTTTGGTACAGTTTGGTACAGTCACATACCTCCGTCATCTATTCGCGTACTGTAATACCAAATTTGGTATATCTTACGCAAGCGAAACGGCCACGAGCGCATCATGAGCGTGGCATGTAGTCATGTTGTTACATGACACGCATCTCACGGTTTTCATGTTAGGGCCTGTGGATTGTGTTCGTCATGTAATTATGTCATACCATAGCAGTTTTGCAACACGCCATGTGAACGAAACCACCGCAAGAGCTGCAGGGCTATGAAATGTAAGTCATGACATTCATGACATACATGTCATGCTTTCCATGTTATGACTAGTCAAATATGTTCTTCTTACATTAATGTTACGCCATACCAAGTTTGGTATCGATACCATTATTGAAACGGCCAGAAGACCTAAAAGTCGTAAGCGGACGGACGGACGGACGGATAGCTCGCTGGATGGATGGATGGATTCAAGTCACCGAAGTTCGCTAAGAAATGTTTCGCATTACAAAAAAAGAATTCTGACGCTAGCTCTGGTCCTGGCAGATCTATGCATTGTTTAATAGCATCGAAATCTCGTTTATTCAATCATATTTATTTATTTATACATACTGTATGTTAATCCAAGAGAGATTAGAACAGGTGGATAATATCAGACAGTGATTCAGTACAGCCAAAAGATTAACAGGAAAAAACAAAAGAGAGGATCACACCATATCCACGGAGTGAATGAGTGAATGATGGTGAGTGGGACGAAGCGACCGTCAGTCCGTGCTTCCGTCCGTCCGTCCGTCCCCCCATCAGTCCATCTGTCTGTCCGTGCGTGCGTCCATTCATCCGTCTGTTTGTCTGTCCGTCCGTGTCTGTCCATCCGTCCGTCTAGTGAACACTCCAAGTACCGCCATCTCACATGTTTTCAAGATATATTCATGATATACAAGTACCATCATCCAGCGGACATTCTAAGGACTAAACGAGAAATGGCTGCTACAACTACGGCGACACGGGACGTACTACTTACGGCGTAAGGAGCTTTGCCTATAAAAGAGAACATGCAGGCACATTTTTCATAGTACAGACACATTGTTGTTCTTCGTAAATAAGAGCGAAAAAAAAATTACACATTTTACCATTTTCGAAGCTATCTAGTCGCCTTCTATTACACGATTCAGAAAGTATGTTCGAGTATTCGCTATTGGAAATGGAGGAGGGGAGGCAAATCAAATGACACGAGGCGGCGCAGTCTGTATCACCATCATCATCAGCGCGAACTGTATGCGGCAACGACGTTCCGGGTTAATTTCGGGTTAGCGCGTCTCGGCTGACCGGGTATATAGTATTGAGCCGCAGTGCACATAATTGCGAGCGGAGAAAATTGCGGCTTTTACGCTGCTCTTATGCGAAGTTGCAAAAATGGCCTATTGGTCAAAAAAATTAAAAGTACGTTGACGTAATCAACATTTGTTTATCGCTTTCATGATACTTTCGACAACTCTAAATTCCGTTGTTTCGCACGTTTTTACCGGACCCGGGAAAACCGAATTAACGAGCTTATAATGTGTGTGCGTGGGCGTGTGTGAAGGTGAGGGCATTACAGCTATTGAGCCGGGAAAGATGCTGGGTTCCATCCAATGTATGCAGAGAAAATTACGCAAAACAAGGGCTTCTCATGTCTTGGAATAGAAATGATTCTTCGTAGTGTGCAACATCACAGGCAAGTTGCACCTGATGTATATGAAACGGAGTGTAGTGAATGGTTGCTTCGAGGCGCAATGCCTTCATAAATAAGCAACGTAACAGGATGAGCTCGCCGAAGGTTGTTGACGTCATTGCTTTATACCTAAACCACATAGATATTGCTTGCGTCCGTCTTTAAAGCCCGCCTGTGGTTGCGAAGATGGCACGCCAAGTAATCAGGCTAGGACGCGTCTACGGGAGAAGGGCGGACCACACCTGGCAAAGACAGCGAACAAGATAAATTGCGAGGGCTAAAAGAAACGCACGCAAAAACGAAGAGAGGGGTGCTCGCAATTGCAGCCACGCATAATTAACTTAACGAGCCAACAAGGGCTGCTATGCAAATGGAAGCAGCTCTTCGATCGTGGCGATAGGAGCCTCGTAATATCCGGCATGACATGATTGCTGGCCGACGATGCACTGCAGCGTCTGGTTTGAGGACGTTACACGAAAAAGAACCACCCGCCTCAGCGTCAGGGGCGACCAGGGCATGTGATGCTTGTAAGCGCGCCGATGGTAGTGCACAGCAAAGACGTCATTTTATCACCTATAGAAACATACCGAAGATAGAGCAAATGACACAGCATCAGTACATTAAACGGATGGCTATAATTAATAAAAAAGAAAAGATTTGTCAAGTTGAATAGAGCTGTTACGAAATTGATCGTGAGCTTATATCTCCTCGAGGAAAAAAAAATTGACGGAGCTTCCACCATGCATGCACCGAAACTACGACGCTGAAAACGAATTCGGTGCATGCGATGCAGGGTGAGGTCGTTGATAGGCTTAGCTCAACGTTTACTCTCAGCGCAGAGAGCTCCGCGTTAAACACGGGCACGTCGACGTTGGCCTTCCATCGCATTTTCAGACTGTCGCGCCGCCTAGCGGAATTCAGGAGCGTCCTCTCGAGGATGATCGGTAGACAGACGCCCCCTTGTTGGGCTATGCTAGCCTCAGTGTCGACGAGTTATCAAGAAACGAACACAAAACACTTTATATGTTTCGTGCATCAGTACAGGATTGTCCGTGACGCGATAAATCTGATTCGTTCTTGCGAGACACGAAGTTCTCGTGAAAATACGTGGCAACTCGCGCTTCCCATTATATCCCGCAAAGTACACGTATCAGCTTCGCGAGATTTGATGCAGCCACGTTGAATAGTTAAATGTTATTGTCTGACATTTGCAGTTGAAAGTCGCCTTGCTTTGCGTGCGTATAGCATTCGTCCGTGTTTTTGTAGTGCACGAATCCCATAACATTCGTTGAACGCGGAAAGTATAGCCTACGCTCACGATTTGCTATTTCAAACCTTGGCCTACGCAGCGCGCCACTTCGATTTTTGCGTTCGTTCATACACGGCAGCACACTGCAAGCGATTCGCTTCTTGCCCGGTGTCAACGAATCGTCCTCCGCGCCCAAATAAACGTGGTGAGTGACGCGTTTTTGGTTTCAATGAAGTCGTTCAGCGGAAAGAATTCCTCAGATTAGGTAGGCTTCAGCGCAATTTAGACGAATATCATAGGAGACACACAAAACACCGACGAGCGCTCGTCAGTGTTCTATGGTCTTCGTCTAAATTGCGCTGAAGCCTATCCAATTAGGTACCAACTCGCCCAAGTCAAAATGCTTTCCTCAGATTACTTTCAGCAGTGGTGTTCAAAGAAACCATCTTGACGTCAAGTATTGTTCACTGGGCGTATAACGCACCGAGAGTGACAAGAACGATGAACGATCGCCTGCTAACTCACTAGCGGGCAATCATGAGTTAGCACTCCACGTCCCCGCGTGCGTTAAAGTTTTTTTAACGCTCGTGAGTGACTATAACTATACTTATTGTATATCAGCCTTCAGCATGCTCAAAATCAAAGCATAGGTTTTTGTACATGGCATGTAGGCCAGTTACAGTGTATACTACGGAGCGCCGCATGCCGCCAACACGCTCAAGCTCCACCGGCGAAGTGGAATGGTTAGAGCAATGAAACGTGCACTTACGACTACAGTCCACGCCTCTCTCATAACTTCTCCTGAACATCACCGGTGCCGTTCGAGCTTCGCTATTGCTCGACAAATTTTCAAAATTTCTACGTACAAAAAGCGTGCGCGTTTTTCGAATCGCGCCGATGGAACCTGCAACGTCCGAGTGCAGAGAATGGCGCACTAAAGTCTGAACGTGGCTGTGACACAAGCTACTTAAAGGGGTACTGACACAAAATTTTTCCCTTAACATTTTTGTTTGTTTTTTTTTGCGTCAATTGATGACCCAAACCCCCGAGAGCGCAGGAAACGTACCAATGAGCGTGAGTGCGCCTTGAAAAATTAATTACAGCCCAGACAACACTCGACGACCTGAGGTCGTCCTCATATGGTACAAACGTCCTCGGCAGTTTCAGGACGTCCTCATTTGGTCCTCTAGTCGACACTTGCAGGATTATCCCCAAAATGCCCCTTTGAGACCTTTTTAAGGACGAAGAATTGTCCTGATATCGTCTGCTCGAGGACGTTTTGAGGATATGCATGTTTCGTAGGTGCATGCAGCTTTCGCAATTCGTGTTTGGTTAATTTTCTGGCTGTTAACGAATAAGTCCACGGGATTTCGTATGCCTACTTTCGAGTCATAATAGTAAAGTACTTCTCGATCATTAAAATGAGATAGTTACACGAGGAAGCACTTCAAGCCAACACGAGAAAGACGTGTTCTTTTATTTATTATTTATTTATTTACTTTGTAAGTGATCGTAGGCCAAACTTTCTGCCTGCACGTTTTCGTTGGTCGTGATCTACCGCCGACGTGCATACGGAATTATATCGCACTGACTGTGGTCTGACCCGTTTCCCCAATGAACGCACGTGCGGCAGACCAAGTTTGGTGCGAGTATAAACGGTGTCGGCTCCAAAATGAATGCAGGCGTGAAAACTGTGAATAGCGAGCACGTTATTCTCGAGTGTCCAGTGTTGCAATGCCGCACGGTCCCATCGAGCAGACGACAACTGACCATGCTGACGACTGGGCTGGCCTAGGTTATCGTGAATAGAGCAGCATTGGAACTAGAACGCTGTGGGAAAACGAATGGGCGACTGAAGTTGTGGTGGTGCTAACAAAAAAAAAGCAGTACCTTAATGCGGTCACCATGCGCAGTCAAGGTGCTTTTAAATCTGGATGTCTACGACACTGTTTACCCATTTTAAAGTGACGCAACTATCATCATCATCATTATGGGCCTGCAGTAAGTCAAGTCGAGTCATTGGTCGAGTCAACATTCCAATACAACACTTCTCGCCATAGAGGAAGCTTCTCGCAGAAGCCCTCAAAGAATCGTAAGCATGCCAGGTGAGTGTCTTCTGTTAAATTTTCATATTGAAGTTGTAAGCCGCAAAGGTAAATAAATAAAAAAAGAGAGGACAGTTGATTTTCAGCCTCGCGCTGTATATCTTTACTGCTTATTCATGTATGTATGTACAAACCAACTGACTAGCCTAACAACGTGTTCTGGTGGTGGGTGTTCTTTGGTCTAGCCACCATTCTACTGTGCTCTGTGCTGTTCAAGATGGCTGAGAGCGCGGATCGCAAATTTCGGCGTGAAATTAATCGGCGCGTCAATGCTAGTTTTCAGCTTATTGACAGTGAGGCCGATGTCATAAATGACACGCGGTACGTTGACCGAGATTCCCGCAACGCCGAAAGAGAGAGCGACTTGCCCTCCGAGGCTTGTGCGGTCGACCTCGAAGACGGCCATCGTCGCCTTTGTGTTCATGACAGAGAACGGCCTTCGGCACACTCCTCGATCGTTCCAGAAACGGATGTGCCCCAAGGACACGTTTTGATTTCTGGCGACGCGTGCTACCCCAGCGGCTGCAGTGTTTCTGTGCCTCACGATCACACAGACTTCGAACGGCGTGCCTTCCATGACAGCAGCGCTGCGGCTTCGACTTCGGCGACCTCGCAGGTGAGGCAGAGGGATTCTTTCGAATTGGCACCGACTGGGAGTAACGAAGAGCAAGTTTGTGAACGCGGCAGTGTGGACAGCTTGCTGGCCTTTCGTGAGAGACTGCAAGCGTGGGCCTTACAATCTCGCGCATCGCACACTTCAGTTACATCGCTCTTGAGAGTACTACAGTCCCACGAATGCTTCAGCGCGCTCCCTTCAACTGCAAGGGCATTGTTACAGACGCCCTTGCAGTTGATTTAGTGTAGAGAACATGCCTCTTGATCACAGTGGAAATGAGGACTGTGTGTCACTTTGATGGCGATGAGCACGCTTTTACCCCATAAATGAAGAGTTATATTTTAAACATTTTTTTTTGCTTTCGTTGGGAAAGTGATAGTGGCATCACTTTGCTGCAAAAACTATGGCAACTGTTATATGTATGGTCTGGTCACACATTGTTTCAGTGCTTAAAACATTAAAGTATCTGTTTCTGCTTATTCTATTTTTCACAAATTCACTTAATAACCTAACTTTCAACAATTTTTCTGAACTTATTCCAAGTTTTTGTTGAAAACTAGGTTGTAAATATATGGGTACACTGAATCACAGCACGCAATGAAGGTGCTTCATCTCAGTGTCAACTCTGCATGCGTATTCAGGTCCTAAAAAGGCATCACTGAGCATGCTAACAAAATAACTGAAGCCATGTAGGCACAAATTTCTAAAACCGACAATAATGTGCAGAGAAGCCATAAACAACTGTGTGCTTGTTTTGCTGTGTTTAGTAGCACTTCTCATTTTCAATGTTATCTCAGCTTTTGCCATTTTATATGTTGCAATTCAGCGCTATTACTTCATGAACACGTCTTTACAGAATACGTGCGTCAACTCATGCGAATTTCGCAAACTATCCTGATGAGGCTAGAGCAGCTGGGACGACAGGTTGATGCCATGCAGCAGCACCTTTTCAACACAACAGTGAGGCTTCAAGATGAGACAAATGATGATGTGGTTTTGACACCGGTCAAGGATATTGACCAATTTCTAAGTCTTGAGGGGAGACTTGCTGCTGATGGCAACATTAAGCTAAAGCTTGTACGTCATTCATTATATTTTTCTATAATTTTTTTTTCTAGTCACTGCATTAAGCTACTCTTCTAAAAAAAATAATGACCTCAAAACTTTACAGATACAGCAGCTTGCTGGCCTTGGTGGCTCAACTTTTGGGGCAGCAGCCAGGAGGATGCTGGAGCTTCTGCTAAGCCTTGAGGTTGCTGTGCAGTTCAGCTGGGCAGGCCAAAAAGGCAAAAGGAAGTTTGTGGATCTAGGTGTCACAGATGTCATTTGCAGTGAGTAATTTGTTTCACAACACCATGTGCTGCAAGAGCCGTGTTTGAGTACAGACATTTCTAAGTCTGTTATCCACATTATCTTTCATTTGAAGTCAATAGCAAAAGAACAATCTTTTCATGAAAGCATTAAATTTTTTAGGATGCTTGCTAATTAAAATTATGTGCTTAAACGTGGAAAATTTTTAGCATGAAATATCTGTTGTCAGTAAGAAACCCTGCAGCTTCTTCAAGCACACTAGTATACTTGCATGGCACACATACGCAAGCATTCACTACTTGCAGAAGTTATTATCAGGTAGCACTACTAGGCATTCTTAACTGTAGTGGAAATCTTATGTACAGATGAAAACTAACAGATGGAAGCTCATAGTGATCACTGAGGATCTCTAAACAGGAATAAGTACCTAAGACAAGCTGGTCAACATTTTCATACATGGACGTATTTTCGTCAAAGGCGCCTCATCATTCTTTGCATGCTAGGTTTCAAAAAAGTTACAATGATGTCTTCTTCGTGGTGTTCTTCTTGTAATGCAACACATAGTGTCAATGTCAGTACTCTTGAAATTAACATGGGGAAGGATGGCAAGGACCTTTAATGATGATGTGCCCACCTATCAAAATGTCGATCATGCTGACTAGAGGTACTTCTTCAAACAACCTATGTAGCATTATATTAATGTATTATGTTTGTGTAATTCCTGTTTTATGAACTTTGTACTTTTTCAGAGGCCGTGAGGCGAAATTTTCCGGAAACAAAAAAAAATGACATCGAGTGTGTGATTAAAGTGTGGCTTCGGCATGCTGGGGAAAAGCTCCAGAAGCAGCGCTTAAGAACTTCTCGCACTCACCATGAGGGTGAGTTTTATTATCTGTGCTGTTGAAGCTATCATAACATATGATACTTTTGCTGTTATAGTTTAAATAATTTTCTTGCCTTACTCGAATTTTGATGTGTATGCAAGCATGAACTATATAAATCATTTTCACCATTATATAATGGCTAGTTCGTACCTGCACATTATGGTAATATAATTTTCATTTTATGCTTTCAAATCTGGCATGCTGTTATTGTCTTAATATTCTTATTGATACTCTAAATTCACTTGTGCTTCAAGATATGCTGCTTTCTATTACTACAGAATGTCTTCAAAGTGTCGCGTTGTCAAGCCCATCGGATGAAGACCTCTGAAGGCACAGGGCAAGAAGTCTCATCTAGTGAAAACTGCCAAGTTTCATTCCTGAAAATAAACATGTTTTCTGTGCATTGCTGTTTTTATTGCTATACTTGAAGAAATTGTTACTGAAACCTCACAGGCAGTGCTTTAAAGAGTGTGCATGTTCAGGCACTTTTGATTGATCAGTTGTCATTTCAGCGCTCCAAAAGAAGAATTAGAGCAACTTTTCGTAAGGTCTGATGAGTGCCTAGGTCTTGTATGCTTCGTCCTCAAAAAGTACTAGACTCATCATAATGTGCTCTTTTCTGGATGCCCTGAGGACGATCTGAGGCCGGACAAACGGACTGGTTTAGGACCACTTGAGGTTCATTTGAGGGCTTCCTCAGGTCATACTTTCGTACGGTGTAGGTCATCCTCAGGACAACCTCAGGTTGTCGGAGCGTTGTCTGGGAGCATGCTTTTAAAATCTAAATTAGGTTCCCAGAGCACCGTGAAGTCACGATGGGTGGATTGATATGGCTGTACCCTTTAGATCGAGTGGCGGGTAAAGCCACCTAGCCGTAATACTTACACTCGACGACAACTTTTTGTGGCAGCACAGCCAACGATACGAAGCCCTAGCACGCCCTTTTTTTTTTTTTTACTATGCTTCTGCATGTATTCCACGAATGCTAAATTTTGTATACTGCGTAGCATAGTGAGAAATATAAGCAGAAAAGTTGTAAATATTATGTTCGAGATTGTTCGCATTATTATTAGAAAGGATCATCCGTGTAGGGTTCTCGTTTTTTGCTGTTTCTAGTTTTCTGGTGCCATTTCACCATTTCCCATGCCCCGGTAAACAGCGGTGGCGTTGCTCTGTTGCAGCAAGTTCACATCGAAGCTTGTGACCGAGCATGAGTGCGTGTTCATTAGGTAATCTGTATTCATCGAGCAGGGAGAAACGAAGACGGTGGTGCGTCGTGAAATATTTTGTTTTCCGCAAGTGCAATCGCCGAGAATTTGTGTGTGAGTGATACCATCAACAAAGTGGGACTCTAATTGCTATAGCCACCTCGAAAGTGACACCGGCTACCTGCCAGTATTCAGCAACACCAGCGCTGCTTGGAAGAAAAAGTGTGATTGGAAACCGTATACGTAAAACCAAATGACCCTTTTCCTAAATCACATTGCATACGTGGTCAGCCTAATATTATTGATGTTATAACACTGAAGATCGCGTACCGTAACACCGCTCCCGTCGGCCTCTACGGAGGGAGTCGTTCCTTTCGCTTTGCCTGGGTAACAGGCGCGTTCATGTGTATTATACCTTGTGTACTGTACAAAAACGGCGTTCTTGATCGAGTAAAGATTGCGTTTAATTCTCGCGGATTTACGAACGTCCGACGCCCGCTCATGACCGATCGGTGCCAAGATTTATGTTGCGCATTGTTGCCTTCGGGTTCCATAAAAAATATAACGTGAGCGTCTCCATGAAGTTCTTGTATCTCTAAAAGAAGGTAAACAATGATGCGGACAAATATGCACAGAAATTCAGGAAACGTTTGCTTGCTTCGCGTTGTTCCAATCGCCCTGTACCTGCTCGGCCGCACTTTTTTTTCTGAAATAAATGCGAACGCTTCAAAGAAGCTTCGCGTTATTCGCCTCAAAAATGAACATTCTGTTTAGTTCTTCCCATTTAAATGTAAGATTTATTGCACGGTGGTCGTGCGAAAAATTACATGTTGGATGCGCTTGTGAAACCGAAGCCTAAATCGCACGAAAACGGCAGAAGCTTCACTCACGTAGCTTTGGATGTGCTGCCACAGACAGTTGTCACCGAGTATAGTCCGTGCGACTAAGTATAAGCAGCGCCACCGCACGGTAGTATGTGCACGTGCAAGTTTTCGTGTCACTTCTCTGACCGTTTGCTTCGTCTGCTGCACACCGCACGTGTGGCAACTGTTGCGGCAGCGGCGCACAACGTTGGGGTGCCATCACTCTTAAAGGGGTCCTGCGGAACGCGAATGAGTCACGCACCCGGCTCAGTCCCACGTAGGGACCGGCACGCCGAGCCTGCCGGCCACCTCGTGGGCCCACTTGACCCTGAAACACTTTTTTGAGTAACCATGTCATTATTTCACTGGAAAAGTGTATTACCTCACAAATTGAACGCCGCAAATATATTAAGAATCCGTCCAGTACGAGCGGAGTTACACAGATTTGTCGCATGTTGCTATTGCATTCTCTCTTCTCTCGTCCCGACGACAACGCTGGAAGCTGAGCAGGGAGCGATAGGAGGGGCAAACAAAAAACGTCACTCACGCCCTGTGACCTTGAGCATTTCTTTATCTTTTTTTTCTTTAAATACGCGGTGTTTTCAGTGAGATCACGCGTGGGCAAGTGACGGCCCCTCGCGGCGACCTCTGCAACAACCGAGTGCACCACGTTCAAATCGGCCAATGGCTAATAGATGAGATGGGCGTACTAGGCTTATTTTCCGTGATTTGTAAAGAGAAGAGAAAGCTATTTTTAGCTGACCGATGATTCATTGTGAATTGCAGGCAGCGTTCTGCGCTATAATATTTGGTTCGCGTGGTGTCGGGAGCCTGTTGCGCCTAGGAGTCCACACCAAAAGTCAATGCCTCTGCAAAGGCAATCTGTGTCAAGGCCAGCAATCGAGCCCGCCTGACACGATCAACTCAGCGACGTCATCACGCGGCGGCGCCGGTCTGTCTTACGCAACGCGTAGCGAGCTCCCTCAGCCCGTCGAAGCAATCGGCGCCTTCCGGTCTGGCAAGTCTTACGCAATGCGTGGCAAACCACTAGGAACACAGAAGCTCGTTGAAAAATACACCTTACTCCCATTTAGCGTCACATTGCGTTTCGTGCAAGTGCCAACCTCTGTTTGAGAATACAATTGTTCTGTTCCGGCATCCTCATCAAACTACGCGCGAAATTTCTGAAGCCTATCATATTTCCAGGAATGCGGACCAATGTATAAGTCATCCTTCCTTATCACTACTTGACTGTGAATTCAGCTACCTAGATAACCCGTAGACATGTGCCTTGATTACACGCTTCGCATGCTGCCCTTGATTTCGTCATAATCTTTTTTGACATGCGCATTTTGTGTTTATATATGTCCTTCCGATGTGGAAAATAAATCAGTTGATAGTTGAGTGCTCGTGTTGTGTGGTTCCTCGCTTCGTCCTTTGTGTTTTCTCTGCGCTCCCAGTTCGCTGAACGAAGAAAACCACTAGTCCTTGGGTACAACCCCGCGCAGCGGCTCCGGATTTGATTATCATTACGCGACCCAGTGGCGGGTCCCCATTGGAGGATTCTGACATCACGGCCAGTGGCGCTTCAGGTTGGACGTTGGTGACGAAAAAGGTCCTCTCGGTGCCTGTAAAAAAAGCCAAGCGGCGTGTCGCCAGCAGTTGACCTAGGCGTCAAAGAGAAGCCGATGTATGCTTGCGAGATGAGACATCTCGGTTCTTCGAGTCCCTAAGCTGTCGGCCCCAGTTCCGAATATATAATGCCTCTATTTCTATGCTGTACATAAACCTTGCGTTAACTCACCATCGTCTCGTCCGCTCGTCTATTAGCTCTGCGCAGAAGCAGTCGCGGGCTGAGTAACACACGATACGAAACGGCTGGTGACCTTGGCGGCGGAGTTCAGAGCGGTGGCGCCTTCGGGACCGTGTTGGCGTCGCGCCTTCTAACAGTGGTGGCAGCGGTGGGATCGGCCGGTGTCAGCGACATCGATGCGGTGAGCGCCTGATGTTTTCCCCTCAGTTCACCAGACTACTCTAGCTCAGGTTATAGTAGTTTAGAGAAGGGCTGTGTGAAGCGTTAGAGTGAGCTTTAATCGCTTCAAGCCACGTCGGAGCACTTTGAAACCAAAGTTAATGCGGAGGTTGTAAACACAGCAGGGTTGAAAATTGCTTGCGCGTCTTGCTAGTAGACTTATAGTGGGTACGGCAAGTACATTCTTAACAGGGGCAAACAGCAAGAGGCTAGTGTGAACGATGGAGAACCTTAAGGTAGAGGAACTCATCGAAATTTGTGAGGAACTCGGCATTACTTTGGGCCGTGCGAAACGAAAGCAAGAGATCCTTGAGATCATGAAGGATGAGGGAGTGTCGGCTGAGGAAGTCGATGAGGCCTGAGCGGATATAAAAGCACGCCGCGAGGAGGCTGAAAGGCGAGAAGCTCGCGAACGTGAAGAAGCTGAACGGCGAGAACTTCGTGATGAGACCGCGAGACAGGAGCGCATTGAGTTGAAACAAATAGAATTGGCAATCCTACAGTGTTCGCAGGCACCTAGCGTAGCTTCTGCGACAGTTCAGGTCAGCGGTCAGAGAATTCACGACCAACTGCCACCGCCCATAGTGGGCGAGGACATGGCGAAGTATCTCGTCAAGTTTGAGCACGTCTGTGAGCGAAATGCTTTGGAGCGGTCTCTTTGGGCGTAGAACCTGTTAGCTCTTCTTCCCGGCGAAGTGTCCGACGTGATAACGTGCTTGTCGAGGGAAGCGTTTGCGAGCTATGACGAGGTTAAGGAAGTGCTCTCGAGACGTTATAAAGTGTCACCCGAGGCTTTCAGGCAAAGGTTCCGGTATGCTAAAAAGGGGAATAAGGCACACGTTGACTTCGCGTTTCGTCTTAAAGCCGATTTAATTGAATGGCTCAAGGGCGAAGGTGTTTATGACGATCGCGATGAAGTGGTAGAATGCATTGCATTGGAGCAATTCTACCGCTGCATCGAGGATGTCAAGCTTTGGCTGCAGGGCAAACTTGGTGAAGTACAGCTAAACAAGGCAGCAGAGTTAGCTGAGGAGTATTATACTCGCCGAAAGTTGCATAGCAGGGCAGCGCGTGTTGAAACGCATGAATGGAAAGAGGGCTTCTCAAAGAAACCTGATCAACGTAAAGCCGCTCCGCGCCGTAATTTCAGGAAGGACCCGTCTCTTACGAAGGTCACTGTCGGGGAAAGGCAAACGGAAGCGAAGAAATCGAGTGAGGTTCCTAAACAACGCACTGATACCACACGGGCGTTTGAACCACGGAAGCCACTAATCTGCTACAACTGCAAAAAGGAAGGGCTCGTCGTGGTAAACTGTAAGCAAAAGTTTGCTTTCTCAACAATCGGAGAATCGGAAAAGAACATGCGGTTGTTAGAGCAGTATCTCCAAAAAATTAGTGTGAATGGGAAAACGTGTCGAGCACTTCGAGACTCAGCGGATACCATGGACGTTGTCCATCTTTCGCTGGTGTCTCCAGACGACTTTACAGGAAAATGCGCGTGGATCAGGCAAGTCACCGAGGAGCAGAGTGCTTGCTTACCAATCGCTACGGTTGTCATTGAAGGCCCATTTGGTAAGCTTCGCACCAAAGCGGCTGTGTCTGCCGCGCTTCCCGATCATTTTCCTTATTTTTTCTCTAACAACTCAGAGCAGCTTCTCAAAGAGCAGGGTAAATCGTTCTTCCCCAACTTAGCGTACATGGCCCTCACGCAATCGCAAGCGCGGAAGCTTTCGCAGAAGCTTGATCTTGTTCAATGTGGTGAACCATCAAGTGACTTTGGCGGCGAGTCGACGGAACCCCAGAGAAGAAATTCTCCGTGTGAGTCATGTGAGCAGTCACTCGAGCGGCCCGTCGCCGAAGCGACTGGCGCGGTTTCCGTAGCAGGGGGAGACGACATGGCGCCATTGAGTCAGAGCGAGAGGGGTGCAACGCTCTCGCCTGTAGCGGAAAGTTCCAGTAAGCTGTCGAGGGTTGATCGAGAAACGCTCATTCGAGAGCAGCGTGAGGACCTCTCGATTAAAGCGCTAATGGAAAGCGTAAACTTGGGGGGGGGGGGGGGGAAGAATGTTTCTTTTTTTTTTTTTGAGAAAGCAGGGCTCCTGTATCGGAGCTACACCAATGTGCAAGGTCGCGAGTGTGAGCATCTCTTGGTGCCACAAAAGTATCGTCGCCAACTATTGAAACTGGCACATGAAGATGCGTGGGCAGGGCCTCTTAGTATAAAGAAGACCAAGGCTAGAGTTTCCTTTGAGTTTTATAGGCCAAAATGCTGAAAGGATATCGAAGACTTTGTACGCTAATGCGACACTTGTCAGAGAGCGGGGAAATCCACAGACAAGTGGAAGGCACACATGAAGCTTGTGCCCATTATCACAGCACCTTTTCGGTGCCTAATAATTGCTATCATCGGGCCATCGCCAGAGTCAAGGCAAGGTTGTCGGTACATCCTGGCGGTCCTCTACGTAGCCACAAAATTTCCGGAAGCGATACCACGTAAGGAGCTCAATTCCCCTCATGTCGTGGATGCACTGCTATCTATATTTGCACGCGTCGGATTTGCTTCTGAAATCCAATGCGACAATAGCAGTGTCTTTACCAGCTGCCTTACCTCTACCTTTTTGAATAAATGCGGAATAAAACTAGTGCACAGCTCGATCCATCACCCGCAATCTAATCCGGTAGAGCGTGTGCATTCTGTTCTGAAACGCATACTGAGAGCTCTTTGCTACGAGCACGAATGCGACTGGGAAGCGTGTATTCCTCCCGCTATGTTCGCTTTGAGATCAGCTCCTCATGAGAGCACTGGTTTTATCCCTGCAGAGCTTGTGTATGGCAGGAGTTTGAGAACACCATTGCGAATGCTACGCGAGTCCTGGGAGGGATTCGATGAGGACCCTAATGTAGTTGCGTATGTTCTAGACCTCCTGCAGAGGCTTGGAAAAATGAAAGATCTTGTGGAAAGCCACATAAAGGCTGCACAATTGTTGTCGAAGGAGTACTACAACAAATCGGTGAAGAAGCGCGCTTTTGAAGTAGGAAGACAGGTAATGCTGCTGCGGCCGTACAAAAAGAACAAGCTTGAGGTTCATTAGGAAGGGCCCGCCAAAGTAATATCGAAGCTTCCTGACACCAATTATGAAGTGAAATTAGGAAGGCGGCCGAACAAAATTTACCACAGTAACTTGATGAAACCATACGCTCAACGTCAAGCGGTCGTAATTCTGCTTTTGAATGCTTCAGAGGAAGAGGGAGCAGAAATTTTGACCTCTAGTGATGTAATCGAAAGGGAACTTGATGAAACCATACGTTGAATGTCAAGTGGTCATAATTCTGCTTTTGAATGCTTCAGAGGAAGAGGGAGCAAAAATTTTGATCTCTAGTGATGTAATCGAAAGGGGATCGGAGGTAATCTTGGAGCAGTTGAACCTGGAGTCTAGGTTAAGTGAAGTCCAAAAGGAGGACCTTAGAAGGATTGCTTCCGAGTTTAAAGACGTGTTTTCGGACCGTCTTGAAAGCACGACGGTGATTGAACACGATATCGAGCTAACTTGTGAGGAGCCAATCCGTAGCAAGCCGTATCGATGTTCCCTTGTGCAAAAGCATATCATGAAAGACGAGATCGATAAAATGCTGAAGTTGGGAGTCATAGTACCGGGTGAGAGTGACTATACATCCCCTTCAATATTAATTCAAGTGCCGAAAAAAGATCCGAGGCCATGCATCGATTATCGGCGTCTTAACGCCATAACACGAGACCAAACTTACTCGATACCAAACGTAGAGGAGAGGGTATAAACTGTGTCACAGTCTAACTATATTTCCACGTTAGACCTTGTGCGAGGGTATTGGCAAGTCCCCATTACGGAGCACGCTAGCCGCTATGCCACATTTGTTTCTCCATTCGGCACGTATCGTCAACTTAAGCTAAGCTTTGGATTGAAAAAATGCGTCTTTTTGTTTTTCAGGTTTAATGGACCGCATTCTTCATGGCCTCTCTGAGTTCGCTCTGCCTTATCTTGACGATGTTGCCATCTGATCAAACAACTGGGAAGAAGATGTCAAGCATTTACGCGTTGCGCTGAAAAGGTTGAAAGAAGCTGGTCTTACCGTGAAACCTACTAAATGTCACCTAGGGTGCGGCGAGGTGTCTCACCTGAGACACGTTGTGGGGCGTCGCCGGCGTAGACCTTCAGAAATTAAGGTAGCCGCCGTCGTGAACTATCCACGACAAACCACAAAATCTAAGATAAGGGCATTCTTGGGCCTAGCTGGATACTATCAGCATTACGTGCAAAACTACTCTAGCATTGCCAGCCCTCTGACTGACGCACTTCAAAAGTCCAAGCCGATTAAAGTAGTATGGGACTCAGAAGAGGAGAATGCGTTTTGCAAGCTGAAACAGGCCCTAAGCGAAAAGCCCGTTCTCATGGCACCCGATTTCTCTAAGAGATTTGTCATTCAATGCGAGGCGAGTGATCGCGACATGGGAGCCTTATTGTGCCAGGAAGACAGTGCTGGAAACGAAAGGCCAGTTTTGTATTTAAGTCGAAAACTTAGCTGCAGGGAAGAGGCATACAGTACCTCTGAAAAGGAATGCGCTTGCCTCGTGTGGGCCGTTCAAAAGCTAGCCGGTTATGTTTCCGCTTCGAGGTTTGTGGTCGAAACAGACCACTGTCTTCTAACCTGGTTAAATAACATGTCGCCTAAAAGTGGCCGGTTGCTGCGGTGGAGCATGATACTCCAACAGCACAACTTTGACGTAGTGTACTTACAACATCGCGGCGCTCTCGGACACCCGCTTCGAAGTGATTTCGGCGTAGTTGTTGAAAGACTCACTTTGTTCGCAGCAAACGACTGCAGTGGTTTCGATTGCCTTCAGTTAGCTTCAATGACCGAGTATTACGGATAAGTTGGCGTAGTTTTTGGAATAGCTTCCCATTTCGAACGCATCTAGGCCTAACTAAACGATCAACGTAAACGAATCGGCAACAGAAATGTTCTCGCGTTTGGTGCGTGGTTCATATTTATTTACTTTTATTATTACTAAAATAAACTTGTAACAATGCTTCGCGCGGTGACACAGGCAGACATTCTAGTTTTCTTTTCCACTGTTCCTACTTCTCAACCCCCCTTCCCCAATAGGTGGCGCCATCATCCCAGCTGGGGCACGTAAACAACGTAAACGCTATCACGCTAACAGTAACTATAACTGTCTGGTAACTGTCTATTCTCCAGCTACACGTGCTCGGCTCACTGCCATCGTTTCGCAGCCACTTCTCGAGTTTTTTTTTTATCAATCGAAGTTCTGTATTCACCCAATTTCTGTGGTGCACATTCATTCATAACGATGATAGTTTTTTTTTCTGATAGGGCACACATACGTCCTCTGTGGCATGCAACGTTTTTAGATGGTGGCATGTACATACATGCCTGCTTGTTGGGCTTACCTTGTTACTCAGTCGAGAGCAGCGGGATTCACCCAATTTCTATGGCACACATTCATTCATGATGACGATCATTTTTTCTGATAGGGCATACATACCTCTGTGGCACGTACTTACTTGCCTGTTTGTTGGGCTAACCTTCATACTCTTTTATGGCTCAGTCGAGAGAAGCAGGATTCACTCAGTTTCCGTGGTGCACATTCATTCATGATGATGATAGTTCTTTCTGATATGGACACATACCTCTGCGGCATGTATGTAAATGCCTATTTGTTGGGATAACCTTGTTACCCTTTAGCTGCTCAGTTGAGAGCAATGGGATTCACTCGATTTTTGTGGTGCACATTCATTCATGGTGATGATAGCTTTTTAGTAAGGTGTGAACAAGGTACGATTTTTTAACCGGCTTCTTAGTTAAAACACCATTCACGACCTGTCAACTATGAGCAGAGTCAAAAGCGCCATTTGTCAGATGGCCATTCATTGACGTGAAGAACGAGTCCGATATGCCTTGTGAACGAGATGAAAGTGGAATATGCCAGTGTCGATTCTCTAGTAATTGTCTGTTTGCGCTTACTCACAATTCATGGATGCAAACCAATTTACCCACCGACATGTTTCAGGAACGTGCAGATAAGATTTTTCAACTTTCTTAACCAGGTTACAATTACAAGATTACGCGAGCTGCAGGTGGGAATTATATGAGTTACCTAATTGCGCTTGCAGGATCTTGAAACACTTTGCCTTTTTCGCTTCGCTCAGAGCCGATTTCAGGTCACTAGGATGCCGAGACTGAGAGATAACAGGCTGTTACAGTTTAACTGGCTTAGCAGAATAGTGGGATCGAAACGAGCATGCGCAGCACGGTAAATGAACCAGATTGCTTACCGTACGCACGCTATTTTAGATGCGACGCCACTTATAGCGGGGGCTGTGTACGTTTCCCCTGCGCATACGCGTCCCCTCCCCCTCTATTTCCTACACTCCTCCTCTCTCAGCAGAGTCGGCAGCGAAGGCAACGAACCACTTCCACAGTACACACAATCACTTCGTATCCATTGATTGTCGATCTTGTGCCGTTCCATGTTTCTGTGAGACAGAGGCCATCTGCTTTGGTTAGCACAGGATGAGGTTCTATGTTTTTCCGGTGTGCGTTGAGGGACTGGCTGTTTAGCAGTGCTATAGTCATGGTCAATGGTAGCGTTCACGACAGCGGTCACCGGCATCGAGAGAAGGTCACCGCCATTGTTAGTCAAGTATAGGTTCTGCATGTTGATGGACCTGCTTAAGGCGACGTAAACAAGTTGCTGTGGGTGCCGTTCACCCTCGCCCCACTGCTTCGCATCCACACATGGTTCCCTTTAGCGGAAGATGGAATTTGCGTGGTTTGCATAGTGTATGTAAAACATAGCGGCAATTTTGAACGGCCGCTTCGAACTGACTTTAGCGTTGGTGGGGACTAATCCACTTCTTTCGTAGCAAACAGCATTGTACATTGGCTTCGCTTGCCTTCAGGTCTACCCTCCGCTCGGACACGTCACCATCTCAACTTGGAGCATGTAAATGCTATCACGCTGAAATAAAACACGCTGTCTGCAACAAAGGTTTATGGAACAGTAACGCTATTTTCTTGACACTCGCAATCATGCTAAACTATAACTGTCTAATAGCTTGCGCACACCACCCCGCAGTCCATGAACACTCGGTCTCCCTTTCCCATTCCTAGTCTATGCATACCTCTCATGCGCTTCTCGCGACGGCAATACCTGTGCCTGGACAAGAGATTAAGTACAGCTGAAAAATGTCATTTATTGATCGGGAAATGAATCGGGCAACACACAATCGACCCCCAGCCCTTACCAGCCGATAAGTAGGTGTCCGCGCACCAGATAACCCCAAAAATAGGCAGGACTGTTGACACGACTGTTTCAAGCTGTCCGCCCACTGGCGTCACCAGATTGCTCCAAGGATAGACAAGGTTGCCGACACGACTGTTTAAAGTTGGTGATAGCCAGACTGCTCAAGGCACTTACTGACCCAGAAAATTAAGTGATACTGTGACAATGAGTCACAATACTATTAATTTGTCAATTGACAAATAATCTGCCGTTTTGTCATAAACTTGGATAAATATATGTAACGTGCGTGTGAACGTAGCTCCGAGGGCTTACCTAGTCAACCAACCCGATTCTAACGCGCACCCGGTTTTTGTGACTGAACAAAAATAAGAGAGACTAAGCACTGAATCTCATGCGCACCCCTTGTTGACCGAAAAAAAAATAAAACATAATTAACTGCATGCCCGTTTCTAATGTATACGCGATTTCTCTGAACGAACAAAATGTGCAAAGATGTTATATCTTCAGGTGGGAATGGGCTGTTTACTTACCACACTTCATTCACTACAGGTGTCAGGCAGCTCCTTATCGATCAACATCGAACCTCAACATCTCGTTTTCAATGCCGTCTATGGCATTCGAAATTACACAACGCACAATGACAGCACGGGATCGATTGCAAATCGATCCTGTGCTCTAATTCTGCGTTGGTGTCATTCTGATGCAGTTACGGTGCAGTGTTGGTCTGTACGCAAATCCAATACGCATGAAAGTTTAGGACCTATTTTTTCCGGAAAAAAAAAAGGTGTGCGCTGGAATTGGGTAAATACGGTATTATCATTTATAAAGAAAGTCCTTTAAAAAATGCTACTTGTGTATTGCCCATTCAGGGAAGTTTCTACGCTATTCTTTGAACCAAATCTTTTTATCTTATTGTGCATGCAACAGCAGCTAGAAGCAGAGATTACCAGCAGAAGTGGTTCTGCCTGCACTAGCCGCGATAACAAGCATGAATCATGCATAGATACAAAAAAAATGGAAAGCACTTACTCTGGGTGATTAGACTGTACAGCCATACAAAGAGTCTCATGAATCTTCGTCTCATAGGGGCCCAGTCGCATTAATAGCAGGGATATTAAAAGAACCAATGCCGCATCACTTATAATACCTGTGAAAGCAGAGAAAGAAGTGAAAAGATAAAAAACACACTGTCTATCTGACCCATGAATAAATCAGTTATAGAATTATGCTTTTCATTTCCACACTCCAGGATAGACAATGCACTGATACTAATTGCCACCGTTTTACGACAAGTCCATGACATGGTATCCGTATGCATTTTCTTGTGGCTTTAGCAACAAATGGTGGTTGTCTATTTTGCCTTTACTAATTTTATAAACAATACATATGAACTCCTATGATTGGGATGTAAAAACATTGCAAAAAATAAAAAAAAGGACAGAGGAAGAGACAACACCTTTGATACAGCCGTCATGTCAGGTTAATGTCAATTGTATTTAAGTGCCACGCGTTGAAGTTAATTTATGTAGCAGTGTCCAGCGCTACCAGCCTCACAAGCCCTACATCTCAGTTTATCGCTTCTGGTGTTGCTAATACCAGAGTCCTTCAAGGTAACACCCATGTTGCTCTTAGCGCGGTCATGCAACCGCAAATAACTGGTTTCAGAGTGAAATGTTGTCCACGCCCAGATAAACATGGTGAGTGACGTGATGTTGGTGTTGTCGAAGTCGTTCAGCAGAGGGAATTCCTCAGGTTGCTTTCAGCTGTGATGTTGACAAAAACCATCTTGACAACAAGGATTTTCACTGGTCTTAGAAGGTTGTCAACGCACCGAAAGTGACAGTGACAATGAATGATCAGTTGCTAACCCAAGAGTAGCAAGTTGCACTTGACGTTGGTTAGAGCAATTAAACGTGCAGTTTCAACTACAATCCCCGCCTCTCTGCTAGCTTCTCCTGTACTTCACCGATACTTTCCGAATGGCACCGTTGTTTAGCGAATTTTCACAAATGTGACATTGCAAAAAGCATACGTGTGTATTCTTATTGATATTCTTGTTTCGATCGTGCTGCTGGAACCTGCAACATTTGTGGCAGTCTGAGCATAGTTGTGACACAAGCAAAACTAAATGGGAGCTTAAATGCTTGTGTTTCGTTGAAGAACCAACTCCATGTTCCTGACAGTGCAAGTAATGACGACTCCATAATATGTTTGCAAACCATCGCCATGTTAAACACACGTTCCCGTGCGGCCTACTACTGTGGCAAACCAGTCAGGCAGGCTTGGTACATATTATACCTTGGAGTGCCGTTCAGTTCATACATCAATTCTAGTTCCTGCAATTTTCTGTAGCCCGCACAGGATTTCGCAAAACGTCGTTCATGCACGATAACGGAGCTGAAATATAACTTTTCACACCGAGGTAAATAACCAGGTGGTGAGCTTCCATGATTTAAAGAAGTATTTTGGTCTCATACATTTCAGTGCAGCTCATGGCTTTATCCAGTGAAAATGGCACGGTCCGTATATCTGCACGAACAATCTGTTCTTATGATGGCAAACGGGTTGACTCTCCTACGGGCGACATCTTCAATCTTACAACGCTCCATCTATAGTTCGTGGGCATTGCGAATAGTTAAGGACAACTTCTCAACTCACTTGTAAGGCACGTTTAACGAGCTAAAGTAACAACGGCGCGCGTTCGTTGGTCCGGCGAATACACTGGATATCTATCAGCGGGACAACGCAACTTCATGACTGAAAAAATGGTTCATGTGCCGTTGCTACACACTCTGATTGGGACCTATAGGATGTGCTTTGAAAGCCATGTGCACCACCATTTGTGGTGCGGTGGGCGTGCAAAGTTGAGAATCGTATAGCAGACAGCAGCTTTTCATTGCTTTGACAGTTATGGTGGCAAATGCGCCCGTGGCCGGCGCGTTGGTTCTTTGAGCAGGATTTTAAGATATCGTAGGGAGACATTCTTCTGCAATGCCACTATGAATAAATGGGAAAACCTGCACGAAAGCAATCACGTTTTCCACTTAAGTGAGCGCCTTGCTGCTCCTCATCAATATACTGACAGCAACTGCGTGCGTCAGGTGTGTTTACTGCAAGATGCTTGCTCCGTAACTGTCACGACAAGCTGTCATTTTTTTACACTTGGAATATTATTGCGACGTGTTCACTACACGCGTACTTGTAAGATACCTAGAGTATTTAAAAATATCCACTGTCATTCGCTGTGAAAATCATAGTGAGTGGCCGGCGGCATGCTCGTTTATTACAGCTTCGTGTTACAGTGATTGTCAGCTGCCGAGTATCACGAATGATTTTGCTTGAAGTTGTCGCGGCATCATGCTTGCTCATCACGATCATGGTCTTTACCTCAGCACTCGTGCAGCTATGCTAAGCTTGAGGTGCGGGCACAAGAGGCAGTTGCACAAGAGATACAGTCTTTGGTCCAAAGTGGAGTGCTAGTTTCTACTCAGCAAAGCAACTGGGCAACGCCCCTGGTAGTAGTTCCAAAACCAAATGGTAAGGTCCACATTTGGGGTGATTACAAGGTGACTATGAATCCTCGCCTATGGACTGACCATTAACTGCTACCTGTAATGGAAGATATCTTCGTAACCTTGCATGGATGTAAATACTTCATGGTATTGAACCTCGCTACTGATTACCAGCAACTACAGCTAAACCAGTCTTCCAAGT
Organism: Rhipicephalus microplus; assembly: GCF_043290135.1. Taxonomy (NCBI): domain Eukaryota; kingdom Metazoa; phylum Arthropoda; class Arachnida; order Ixodida; family Ixodidae; genus Rhipicephalus; species Rhipicephalus microplus. Next base: position 5,838,507 of record NC_134702.1, on the reverse strand, counting down.
CACTTGTCACAGTAAACACGCACATAGGACTTTTCAGGTACACGTGACTATCGTACGGAATTACCAGTGCCCCGGCAATTTTTTAAGCAGTCATGGATGAAGTACTCAAGGTTTCGGATACTATGTCATGCTATCTCTATGACGTCATTATAGGGGGACAAATACTGAGAGAGTGTTACAAAAAAGTGGAATGCGTACTAGTAAGTTTCAAGGATCGAGGAATCAAACTGTGCAAAAAAAAGTACAAGTCTTTTTAAAGATCAGCAACTTATCTTGGTCATGTTATCGACGAAAGAGGCGTCACGCCTTCCAAAGAGAAGCTGCGCACAATTAAAGAAGCACCAATACCTAAAAACAGGCAAGAGCGCCTATCCTACTTTGGGCTGTTAAACTTTTACAGCTGGAAGCAACGAACCTCAAGGATCACTCTGCTTGCTTTTGCAATGCTCGTCCTCTATACCTAGCCTTTTATGGTCACATCGGCCCACGTGTTGCTTTTGCCTCGGTTTTCTCGCCTGTCTCGTGCGTCATTGGTGGAATCTGCACGGATTTCCTGCACGGTCTACCCAAGTCAATATTCGGCGCTTCGCAGCTGCCTGGTTGATTGTTCCCGGATAAGAGGGACGGCGAAATCGACTTGACATGATTGGGCAGCGGTATTCACGACTGGAAGCAGCGAACTTCAAGAATCACTCTGCTTGCTTTTGCAGGTTAGTACCGCTACTAGTTGTAAAGTAGTACAGTTTACCATTTTTTCGGTGACCGCCGCTGCTGCAAGTGCTCATATATGGCTATTGTTTGTGCTGGACACCATGCCTTCTTGTGCTGAGCTTGCAAAAAGAATTTATGAGGTGGAAGCTTTGTTCAAAGATCAGCCGGACGATGTTGTCTCTGATTTTTTGAAAAAATGTTCAATAAGGCTGTCGTCAGAAGTTAACATTGTTGAAATGAAACGGGAAATGGAGGCATTAACCAAAAGTGTCAACATGCTTAACTCCTTGGTTGAAGAAGTTTGAGCTCAGAATGTTGATCTGACTGCAGACAACAATATTTGGACACAACAAGCCCGTCCTTGCTATGCCGGTGACACACGTGCAGCATTGGGCCTTATTACTGGTCGCCTACAACTACCAGTGGGTATACCACAAAGCAAGTGATATTGCAAACACCGACGCACTGTCAAGGTTACTGCTTTCTGAGCAGGGGGAGCAATAGGAGGACGTGCACGTCTTTTCCGTGTTAGATGAAGTTCCGCTGTCCGCGAGCCAGATCAGATTTGAAATGCGGAAGGACAAGGTGCTCTCCACAGTCCCGTTATTCACAACAAACGGGTGGCCATCAAGTGTGACATGCGAAGCGTTAACGGCCTATTTTAGGTGGCACAGTGAACTTTCCGTGGAGCAGGAGTGTGTAACGTGGGGAAACCAGGTGGTTGTGCCAGAGTCCTTGCGAAAAAATGTTCTGTCAATGCTGCATCAAGGTCGACCCGGCATGACATGAATGAAAAGGTTATCGCGAAGCCACGTATGGTGGCCCGGCTTAACTCAAGACATCGTGCAAACGTTGACTGCCTGCGTTACCTGTCCTGTTATCTTGGGGATGGCCTGCACGCAGGTGACAACACGTACATGCCGACTGTGTCTACCGTGATCAACAGTGGTTTCTAGTATTGGTGTATGCTCATTCGAAGTGGCTGGAAGTTTTTGCGATGAACACAACGAACAGTCAAAAGATGGTGCAAATGCTGCACACGGTGTTTGCCGCCTATGGTTTACTGGAAGAAATAGTAATGGACAATGGTCCCCAGTTCACTTCGGCCTGCTCTGAGATCTTTTTTAAACGAAATGGAATCCACCATACAAAGACGCCTCTTCACCATCCTGCCTCGAATGGCACTACTGAGCATTGAGTGCAAACGTTAAAGCGAAATCTTCTGAAACAAGTTTTAGAGGAAAAACAAACTGGCAAACAGCGGTCACTTCAGCATCGTATTGATCCATTCCTCTTTACGCACAGAAATACACCGACCAGAACCACAGGGGAAACGCCATTCCAGCTGTTCCTATCATGGAAGCCTCGGACACGGCTCAGCCTTCTGCACCCCGAACTTTAACAACGAATGCAAGAAAAGTTAGACAGGAGTAATGATACGACAAACCAAGCTTGAGGAAAATAGCGAGAATTTGGGGAAGGAGAGTCTGTTTTTGTGAATGGCTTAAGGCTGGGTGAGAAAGAATGGCTGGCAGCAATCATGTTTCGGCGCGTGAGTATTTCCACCTACTTGGTCCATACGGGAAACGAAGAGCGGTATGTTCATGCAGACAACCTACGACCTGACATTCTACCGGAGAAGTCGACGCCTGATAGTTGGCTGACTGAAACCTATGACGAACTAGACACAGCACCCTTAGTGGTACCAACACGGGTGCCCGCAGTTATGGACGCGGGTGTCGGGGACCTCCCATCAGAGCCTGCATCAGAAATGGTCCAGCGAAACTCCAGTCAACAGCAGGTGCCTATTTCTCCCATCCAGGCACAACAGCAAGAAACTGGAACACATCTTCCACAAGGCCAGTCCCCTCCTCCGTTGCGTCACAGTGATAGAGAGAGGCGACCCCCCGATCGCTGCGTTCCGTCGCACTGTGTGAACTCTCGCAAAAAGAGGAAGGAGTGTTGTGTCAGTGCACGTGCGCCAGGGCGTGTGCGTGAGTACAACGCAGTGCGAGTGACAAAGCACACACGTGCGACTGAACTGACGTCATTACTATCGCAATTACTGCCAGTATAAAAGGCAGCCAACCTATGGTAGCACTCATTCTTTCTTTGTACTTGCTACTGTTAATAAACCCTTGTTAATGTGCAAGGCCCAGCATTGTGCCATGCTTACTGAGGTCACAACAGATAGGTTATCACAAAGCTCATCTGGCGAGCTCATTACTGCGTGCTGGAAAACACTGCCGGCACAGCGTCTGTACTTTGGGCTTGATAAGGTATTGCAGCTGGCCCGGCCCGCCCGATAAAAAATTACACCATCTCCCGCTAAATAAAACCATGTCTAGATGAAAAGCAGAGGACGCTAATGCTTAGACTGGTGGCAGCGTTAATGTTTGCGCTAATCGTGACATTCCACAGAAGAAAAATCTGGGGAGAGAGAGAGAAATAACATTTATTTGTACATCCGGCGTGTAAGAAGTCCCCGGCCTCGCAGGGCGCAGATGTTCCCTATCTTAAGATTACGGCTATTAGAGTTCGATAATCTCAGAACCTAGACCTCGAGGATGTTGTGCTTCGACTAGGCGACAATTACTCAGGTGCCTCCACGCCTGTTAGACGGGTCGTCAGCTCCTTTTCTCCGTTGCTTCCCCATAACCTCCTCAAGCCGCTGGATGGCCTTAAAGCTGGGGAGGCGCAAAGCACGCAGTGATGGGATGGTAATTCCTACTGAAACATGCTAATCCCTGCTAATGGGCAATGAGAGACAGAAAACTCCGATTGGGCATAGACACCCGCAGTCCACTTTCAGTTAATGCGCACGCTACGAATTTTTCTTGTTAAACAACACACAGGAGAAATCTCCCACTGGCACTACCTTGAAGGCCAAGATCCAGTGCCTATATATAAGAGGTGGCCAGTGAACAATTGTGCAGTGCAAGCACTCCATTTCACAACTCGGGAAACTATCAGATGCTGCCTGTGTCAGCGTTGTGAGGCGAGAGAGGTTGAGTGTGAAAGAAAGAGGGGGAGGAGACAGGCATGCGCAATGGGGTTTTAAATGTCGTGGGGAGAGATGTTTTGAGGAGAGAGAGGGGAGAGAGTGTAGGCTATTTCTCTTTATAGCAGACACTGCCTGTGTCAGCATTGCAAGGCGATAGAGAGGGGAACATAGGAAATTAGAGTGGTAGAGAGAGTAGGTGCATGCGTGGTGGTGTGCAGACGCCAACGAATTAAGCTCGGTCATAAGATTGCAACCATAAGAACAAAGTAGCCTGGCCCAGGCCCGTGATAAGAAGACGTCGGCCTACCCAAGCCCGGCCCACGAGCCCGGTCGGGCTGGAACTTTCAGGCTACCCAGGCTCGTGTTCTCACGCTCTAAGAGAAACTGCTTTTGGGAAACTAGAATGCCGAAACAGAATGACAGTGTCGTCAGCGTATTGAAATATGCGAATAGGTACACCCGAGCCGTGGCATGGTTATTAACATACAAGTAGAAAATTGTCTTAATAGTGATCCCTGGGGCATTCCAGATTTCATAGAGGTTACATTGCTGCGGTACTGTCCTGTGGATACTAACTGCTGTTATGAGCAACACCTGGGGAGAGGACTGAGCGGCGTTCTTTGATCCTCACACAAATCATTGAAGAGCTACCGGCCTATATTCGCCGTGTATTGTCCTTCCTAGCTGAGGCGCAGTGCTGTCAGATGCAGTAAACATCTTCCCGAGACGACCGCAATGATTTCCTCAAACGCAACATCTTTATTTCAAGAGACAGCGGCGTCAGCCGCAACTCGCTCTGCTAATTGAGCGAGTAGTTCAGCGGACCCTTTTGAGCTTTGTTACGGCGGCCCCTTATGATGCACCTGTCGTCTGTGCGGGGGATCCCTCACCCAGCGGCTCTCAAACGAAAAGGAAGAGCCACGTTGGTGCCAAGTTGCAGGGCAGTGGCCACGCCTCAATAGTGGGCATTTACATGGCAGGTGTGGGCGTCACCCTCTCAAGTTGTGTGTGACATGTGATTGGAGAGTGCAATCTGCACCCATTTCCTCATATAGGGATCTGGGGAAAATATACCCTTTATAGAACCACCAAGCTCATTCGAAGGATTGCCATGTACAGAATGTAAATAAACCCTCTGTTAAGTTCACCTTTCTCCTGTCTCAGCATCTTCATCCCGGATCGCAGATGGTGGGATAAGACTCAGCGACAGAGGTCAGCCCAAAGCCCTAGCCCTGGAATTCGGTGGGACTGACGCAGTGTACCACGACCGCACCGTATGGGATGAGTGCCTAGCTTTGTACTTGAGATGTATCGAGTCTTTTAGCCTGAATCATTAAAAGATAGACATAACCAGCAACTGTCCAGACATTGTGGTTTTTATCTCATCACAGAGCAGTACTCGATAAATATCTCAGCAAGCTAGGATAAGCAGGATAGCTCAGATAATTCGGTTGGAACATGTGTGAGTTCTGCGGGAGTTTTAAGGGTACGTTGCGGGAGGGTTTTGGGATGTTGGGGAGAGCAGAGAAGTGAAAAGGTAGAGAGGGAGGTTGACCACGTGGGACTGCTTTTGTGGTTAAGCTCTTGGTTTCCACTGTAGGATTTGCCATGCTTCAATTTCTCCAGACCCAGAATTGAAACTAGTGAGTTTGTGTTTTATCACAGCTGAGCCAAAGCGGAGTAGTCGCGACGGACATGATGAGATTGACACGAGATGACCTGCTAAACTTGAGTTGTGATCTTGACCTAGAATTTGACGATGGTATGCCTGCATCTCAACTCCGTGAAGTAAAAGTAACAGGGAAGATATCGAGTACTTTGGCATTTGTACTTAATTGAACAGGAACGAATCGAGAAAGAGAGGATAAGCGTTGAAAAACACAGGAAGGCAATGCAAGATATAGAGGAGGAGATTGAAAAAGTAGAACGCTAGTTTGATATGAAACAGAGGAGGGGTCAATCTGTAGAGGCAGCGCACGAGAGGTGTGAGGAACAGTTGAGTGCTGCGCAAATCGGAGCCGTGGAGAAGGCTAGCTCCTACCAGAGTAGCATCAGGTTCAAGACTGAACTGAGATTAACAGCCGCAAAAGTCACTATGGTAAGAGGAGAGGCCACCCAAGGCCAGATTAACTGCTTTAAGGAGCTGTGCCAGGGAAATTCGAGTAAAACTGCTGAAATAGTTGTAGACGATCTGGCACAGACACAAAGTAAGGGTGTCCTGGCGGTGAATCTTCCGTGTGCTGACCAATGAGATTTCGATTTGCTAGGCAAGAACACTAGTGTTAAGGCAGG